>NC_046378.1:22393476-22441619 GCF_011125445.2 Fundulus heteroclitus | reverse complement strand
TGATCATTCGTTCCTATTTCTACCTCTCTCTTTTCTATCCATCCAGTCGAACTGAGATGCCCGACACACCCCTGGATCTGCTGCAGCTACCAGAGAGCATAAGAGCGGAGAGACTCCGAGTCAGCTCGCCCCCCACTGATGGCTCCCCACAGGCCCGAGGTAGAGCACACGACTCGTCTTGCCTGTAGAAAAGACGTCAGAGGAGAGTTACTTGCAAAAGTATTCACACCTGCAAACTTTTTTGTTTGCTGTTGCAACCAGAAATTTCTAGGTGTTTTCCACTGGGATTTTATTTGATAAACCAGCAAAAGCAGTGCATATTTGTGAAGTGGGAGGAAAAAGGATATTTGGTTTTAAAATGTTTTTAGCAAATAATTGTGAAAATTGGGCATTAATTTGGATTATGCCTCCTTTATTTTGACATTGTTGCAAAATGTACCAAATAGCTTTCAGAAGTCACCTAACTAGTAAATGGTGTCGACCCATGTGTTACTATACACTCTGGAAATGGAGCTTTTCTGTGACAGAGTAGACATGGCAGGGAAATAAACATGTTGTAAACTCTAAAGCTTAGGTTTCAAAACAATATACCATACAAGGGACATGTGAAAGTGTACCGTTCGATTCGTCACTATTCATCACTGTCCACCTAAACTGACAGGCTGAGCAAGGAGAGCAGTAATCAGAGAAGCCACCAAGAGGTAAATGGTGACTCTTGAGGCAGTGCAGATATGCAAAGCTTAGGTGAAAGGATCTACCAATAGGACAACTATTAGCCATGCACTCTACATATTTCGCTTTCATAGAAGAGCAGCAAAAAGAAAGCCATTGCTGAAAGGAAGCCATGCAGGGTTTTGTTTGCAGTTTCTCAAAAGCCAACACAGCGAGCATGCGGAACGTAAATCTGGCTAAAAATTAACTTTTTGGTCCCTTTGCTTAATGCTGTGCTAAGAACCACCTCTAGCACATCATAATCAACTTAAAACGCGGAGGTGGCAGCATCATGATGCAGGACTCCTTTGCTGTGTATTTATGCTCTGTGTATAAATGTGCAGGGCAATCCTGGAAGGAAACCTGATAGAAGCTGCAAAATACTCGAAACCGGGGCAAAGGTTCAGCTTCCAGCAGCACAAAGACCCCCAGACATACACCCAAACGTCCAATTATATGGTTTAGATCAAAGAGGATTCATTTGTTAGAATGGCCCAGTCAAAGTGTGCAATGAATGAATTAAATATCTATTCTAGAAGTTCAAAGCTGGTAGAGAAGTCCTGAAAGACCTGCTGCTGTAATCGCGGCAAAAATTTGTTTCACAAATGTTTTCCCAGGGAGGCTGAATACAAATGTACACCCTACTTTACAAATCTGTATTTGTAAAATTAATTGACAACCATGTATCGCTTTTCTTCCATCTACTTTGCTATTATTCACTACTTTGCGTTGGTCTGTCACATAGTAAAATCATGGAAAAAATACACCAAGGTTTGGTGAGGAACTCCTTCTCTTCACTATGATCTCTTTTCCTCCTCAGGTCAACCACAGGGGAAGAGTTCAGCAGGAAAAAGTGACCCTGACAGTAAAGCTAGAGAGAAATTCGCTGCCCCCGCCGTCCAATCAGAGGAGAGGAGGAAGCGCCTGCTGAGGTCTGACAACGAGGGAGCGCCTCCCGAAAGTCGCCGTCGCCTGGAGGAGCTGCGTGACACACAGAGGAGGCCCGTGTCAGCCTCCTCAGACCTGGCAAGTGAAAGGGAGGGGGGGACGAGGAGGACGAGCCGGGAGTGGGACCAGGGGGGGGACAGTGACAGACTGAAGCAGGAAGACAGCGGCGGAGGAGGGGCAAACAGAGCAGAGGAGGGGACACCCCGACCAGAGGGGACAGAGCGGGCAGGGTGCACAACGGCCGGGGCTGTTATCCAGCAGCTGAAGAGCGTGTGACCCCCGTCTACCATGCCGGGCCGTCCCCACCATCAAGACTGACACACGAAGGTCCTGACCACTGGAGGGCGCTGGGGGTCACCACACGCAAACCTCCACCTCCCCCACGCCACACCTCTCAGCCCCAGCCGTCGCACGCACAACACGCCGTCCAGTAGCCTCAACGGCGACAGCCCCACCACCCCGATCCCCGATTTCCTCGTCCAGCAGCGAAGCCCCGCCTAAAGGCTTGTTCACCCCTCCCTCCCCGGCCCTGTCCCCCGCCATGTCCGTGTCCTCCCCACAGCCGCGTGAGGGACAGGGCTGTCTCCGGGGCGGTCAGTCGCGGCGCCGCTGGTGGCGGCGCAGGTAATGGCCCCGACTTCGAGCTGCTCCAGAGACTGGCAGGCGGCGCGGCAGGACGGGTCCTCTTTCACCCCCTTGCTCTCGGCCCGCAGGGCCCTCAGAGCCTTTACGCCCCGAGCACTATCCGCTACGCTCCGCCGGAGCTGCCCCCCTCCCACCATCATGGCACGGGGCACGGTGACGGCCTGCAGCTACGATCGGATCACCACAAGGGACCCCCGCCGACCTTCTTCCCACACTTACAGCGGCTGGCCGGGCTGCCACCCTTCAGTGGTTTCTCGCCGTCTGACAGCCCTTTCTCTTCCGGCCTGCCTTTCTGTATGAATGGATTGAGGGGGGCTGCGGGCACAGAGGAGGACTGAACCTCACCGGGGGGAGAAGGAGAGAGGGGAAATGAAAAAAAAAAACGGAGTGACATGACAGACCGAGAGACACCGAAAAGGGCACGAAAGACGGGACATTAGGCCTCTAAGGACATTACTAATTGGACAATGAGCTGAATAACCGCAATCTGAAGAATACGACACAAAAATTTACTCTGAACCAGTGACAGCGGCTCTCAGAGAAAAACATGACATGGACACTTTTGACTGGCTGTCCCTAAAGACTTCTCATCTCCGCAACAATAATAAACTCTGCTCTGTCTTTCTCTAGATGACCGCAATGCTTTCTGTGTCTCTTCCACTTGGAGAAGCCATACTGTACATAGCTACGAACGAAACCACGAAGATCCTCAGCTTACACCCATGTCACTTTTACTCCAGTTAATCCAGCGGAAACAGTAGAAGGAGGCGGACACGTTGTTGGGAGGGATGAAAGAGACATTTGGAGTAAAACCTTTTTATCATTGCAGTATTATATAAAAAAAAAGTATCTCTTTCACTGGGCTCCGGAGGAGAGTTTAACTGTAAGGTTTCCCTTAATATAGATAGAGATGACCTTTTGATGTTTTATATCTGATCTCTGAAAGATATTACAGATGTGTTCATCAGTCAGCCATACTTAAAGCACAGTGTTGGGACAAAACCGTGAATAATGTGGTCCCAGACATTCCAGAGAGGAAACCGCATCGCAGACGGTTGTTGTTTGAATATAAGATGGTAATTTGTTTGACTAAGTGTTAATTATAGTATATTCTTTATCAAGTTGAGGTTGCGTTTGTGTATGAAAGCCATATTGTCGTTTTGTTTTTTATTGTTTTATTTTAAACATTAACACGTTGACGTAGGATCTTTGCGTCCAAACAGAAAAAAAAAATAACATAGTTTTATTGGATGTGCAATGTCATCCAAGTACTCGTTCCGTTTCTTTTCCGTCTTATATGTTTTGAAAAAAGTATATTTCTGAGAATGTTTAGGGGAGGAAAACGGTGCGGGACAGAAAGTGTTTTTGTCACCTGGACCTCTTGTGTTTTTTATGAGCACTTACTGAAATTTGTTCCGGCGTGAACTCGATGCACTTGGTGACTCGGATGTTTGATCCTGTTAAAACAGAAAACAACAGAAGTGGTCGTTAATAATATAGACTGACCACAGAGCACTGAAGAGGGAGGGGGTTGTGGTAGTTGTGTAAAAAAAAAAAAAGGAAAAAGAAAAAGAAAAAAGACAGGTCGATAAATAGACCCTCAGTGGTCATTAAAATATGACCATTTGAGGTCAATAAATAAAACCAGTCAACCTGAAATAAGGACTTAAATTAAAGTAGAGGAACGGGGCTCTCGACATTTATTAGCATCTCCGGTAAAGATGTACAGATGAATTCATCTTTTATTGCAGCACCATAATTTCACAGTAAATACCTGCGTTTAATTTGAATGCTAATATAAGGTGAGGAAAAGCATACTTTTTAAAAAAAATTATAGGAGTGTCAGCAGACGAGAAATGGGCATTTTTCCAGTATCAAGGTGTAGCAAGGTTTAAAAAATGATAGCCAATTTAAAACCACAGTATTTCACTCAAACCTTGTCCTAGTTTTATTTGTTTTTTCCCAGCTGTTGTTGCACGCTGCCAGTCAGCTGGCTGAAATAAGAGCACTACACTTTGTTCTTATTTACAAGGAACACAAGTTTAGCTGTTCTGAATTATTTCTGAAGTAATCAAAAATATCTTTATTGTCACTTAAATGGAATAACGAGATCAAAGGAGAATTTTGGCTCAGCCAAGTATAAATTAAGTCCAAAATAAAATAATAAAAAAAAGAGAATAATGCAAGAATATTTACACATATTTGCACATTTTGTTGCAAATATGTGTAAATATGCATGGATAATCACTTTGTAGAAACTGAAAGAGCGCCTCCCTCCGCTCTTATTAAGAAGAAAGCCATGAAATTAGAGTTGCAAGCAAACAGTAATTTCAGTCTGACAGCTGACTAAGAGCAGATTGGCTACCGGAACGGATAGCCTGAATAATTACCCACCAAATATCAGTTTGTTATACTCGTGTTGGTTTATAATGAGACAAAAAGGTCAATTATTTTGTGCAATAAGTGCTTGAAAACTAATACTAAATTTAGTATGTGTTTTTGTATATTTTTGCTTAAGTTTTTGTGTCAAAATTAGAGTAACAAATGTTACAGATAACATTATTAGAATTTAATGATAAGTTACGATAAGTTAACAGCATTAAACATACTTGTTGCCTTTTTTTTTCTTTTTTTTTATAAAAGCAGTATTTTATGATATTCTGATACCAACCCATAGGTTCAAGGGATTTAGGTAAATTACTAAGTAAATTATTAAACTGGTGAATGAAACAAAAAAAAGAGCTGATCAGGTAAATATTGTACAGTAGATTATTCCACTATGGCAGTCAGAACCAGGATTTAAAGTTTTATCAGCAGCAAACTAGGCTGGACAAAGAGTCAAGCTCATCTTGTCTACATGTACAGTGAGGGACATACATTTCCAAAGCTCACCGATTTTTCACTGTGAGATAATGTTTCTGCAATATCAGATCAATTTGTTTTAAGGCTTTTTAGATGTTTACCAGGGGTGCCAATAAAGGTGGTAGGTGCTATACATGGTTCAAAATGAAAGGAAAACTAGTGTTTTATACTAATTAAAATGCTTTTCATGACTATGACTGAAAAAAAAATGCATTTTCTACTTTTCAATTTGTGCTTGTATTAGATAAAACACTCACAACTTGGGAGTTTGCATTTTGAAAACATTAAAATCCTAAACTTTGACCCTTTTCACAAAAAAAAAAAAAAAAAAATCTCTGCAATGATACATCCAGACTATTGGGTAGTTTCCATAAATTATAAAAAATATGAACTAAGAAATTGTTTACTAGCACTTTGGAATGAGGTCTTTTGCACCGGCCGCTAAAACACAGAAAAAAATGTCATATCTTTGGAATTTTGAGGCCGTTTTTTTGCCTCCAAATTGAGATTATCGTTAGTATCCGCTGAGGATTTAGTTCACACACAAACCTGATGTTCCAAGTCCGACGTTTGGGGGGAAGAAAACCATTCAATCTGCTGTGTGCAATACACGCATATGTTGTAGCCGTCACAAATGCCAAGTGTGGGAGCGCACTTGTTCTCGGGTGTTTACCAGTGTAAAAATGCGAGTGTGGATGCTGTTCCGAGTGTGCATTTGCTTGTGTGTGGGTGTCTTTTTGTTTCTGTCTTTTGTTCTTGTTGTTGCTGAATTAAAAAAAAAAAAAAAGCTAACCCCTATGCCCATCACTGTGAATCTAACATTATCCTCCTCACATGTTTGTGAATATGTCAGCCACCCATCAAAGAAAATGAACAAATGTAAAGATTAAAAAAAAAGAAGAAAAAAACAATGATGCAGATGAAGATAACAATAAAATATTCCAGTAGAGGAGCACAAATCAAGATTTTGTTGTATTTTCTTCACTCTTGCTCATCTTTTTGATTAACCTAATGAAAAGTCTGACTTTGTATTCAAGTGGCTCACTTTAAAGATCTGCAGGTTTGTTCCTCATTTACTTTTGCATTTTGTAAATGTGTAAGTATTTCAACACTAGCCAGTGACAGGCAGCTTAATAAAATGTTTAACAGACTACGGGTTGCAGCTTTTTAGCACATATACAGCCCCTTGCAAAAGTAATAATATACCTTGATAATTTTATTTGGATTGTATATGGGCAGAAACATAAAAAGAAGATACACTTATATTTAATTATGAAGGGCAAAGGAAGTTTTTACATGGTTTTTAAAACAGTTTTTACAAATAAAATTCTAAAAATGTAGCGTACACTTGTATTCACCATACTGTTTTCATAGTTCATAGAGCCACCTTTCCCTACAATTAAAGATGAAAGTATTTAGGGTGCCTTTCTATCTGCATTCAGCATTTAGTTGCTCACATTTTTGCCTGTTCTTCTTTTCAAAGTAGTTTCAGCTCATAAAGAGGAGATCCTCTGGGAATTTCAATGTTCAAGTCTTGCCAATAATTCTTAATTTGATTTAGTTCCAACCCGTCCTAAAACATGAATCTGCTTTACAAATCCTTCTGCTGTAGCTCTGACTGCATGTTTAGGGGGATTTTCCCGCTGGACGGTGAGCTTCCTGTCTCAAGTGGTTTCCTGCCTCACCTTTGCACGCATTTAGCTCCATCCATCTTCAACTTAGACCAACCTTCCTGTCTCTCCTGAAGAATAACATCCCCAAAGCATGATTCTGCTACTTTTTACAGTCCAGTATTTCGTGCCTGATGATATCAGAGCGCCGTATTTGACCTGTTTGCCGCATCTCTGACACAGCTTGTGGCCTTCCTTCAACAATTCAACAACCTTGCTGCTCTTCCATAAAGGTGGAAGTACATGACTAATAGTTGTCCTGTCACCGTAGCTGTAGATCTCTGCAGAGATGGACCTCTTGACTGCTTCTCTGATTAATGCTCTCTGTGCTTGGAAGGCAACGTTTCTTAAGGGAACTCGGAGTAAAAGGGTAGATGATTATGAAGGCCTTCACAGAACCACTGTTCTGTGACTATTTATAGAGCCTTGCTAAAGTAACAACCCCCCTTGTTATTTGTCCTGTTTTGTTGCCTCATAGCCTGGAATTAGAATCGATTGTATGAAAGTTTTAAATTACATTTATAGCAAATGCCTACAAAGAAGATTTTCGTATTGTGACGCATGCGACTAATAGGACAAAATAACAAAAACTTCAGCGCGTAGGACTGCCCATACCTGAAGTTAGTACTTTTTTTAGAGCCACCATTTGCTGCAATTCCAGCTGCTAGTGGCTTTGGACACGTCTCAATGAGCTTGCCACATCATGTCACCTGAATTTTTGCCCATTCCTCAAGGTTAAAGGTCAAGTTTGATTGTTTTCAGTTGTGAACAACAATCTTCAAGTATTGCCACAAATTCTCAGTTGGATTGAGGTCTGGACTTTGACTAGACCAATTGCAACGCTTTTAAATGTTTCCCCTTTAACCACTCTAGTGTTGCTTTACTTTTAGACAGTGGTTAGAGCACTAAACTAGTGGTTTAGCATCGCACTTTCATCCTGGAGGTTCTGGGTTCGACTCCCACAGACTGCCACTTTTGGACCCTGAGCAAGACCCTTAGCCCTAGATTGCACCCCAGGCATCGCACCCTGGCAGCCCACTGCTCCCCAAGGGATAAGTTAAATGTAGAGCGCAAGTTTCATTGGAACGTACGTTGCAATGACAAGATGATTACCAGCATGCTTCAGGTCAGTGTCTGGCTGGAAGGTGAACCTCCATCCCAGTTTCAAATCCCAGGCAGACTGATGCAGGTTTGGCTCAAGAATATCCCTGTATTTAGCTCCATCTGTCTTTCCCTCAGCTGTGGAAAATCATCCCCACAGCATAATGCTGCTACTACCACCACGTTTCACTGTTGGGATGTTGGGTTTGCCCCAGACAGTGGCTAAAAAGTTAGATTTTAGTTTAATTTGACCTTCTTCCATATATTTGGGGAATTACCCATGTGCCTATTGGCAAACTCAAAATGTCCTATTTTTAATATAATAGGTGCTTTTTTCTGATCACGCTTCCATTAACCCCAGCTTCATGGAGGGTACGGCTTATTGTAGTCCTATGGACAGAGCTTCCAATCTTTGCTCTGAAGCTCCTTGCCTCCTCTCTTATTAATGTCCTCCTTGCCTGGTCTGTAAGTACTGGTGTGTGGTCGTTTCTTGGTAGGTTTGTTTTGGTAACATGTGCTTTCTATATAAAGATGATGGATTTGTGCTCCAGGGGAAACATCAAAGATTTGGATTTTTTTTTTTTATAACCACGCCCTGACTTGTACCCCTCAAAAACCCTGTCCCTGACTTGTTTGGAGAGTTCCTTGGTCTTCATGATGTGATGCTTTTTGCTTTGTGGTTTTGCAGCCTCTGGTGCCTTTCAGAGAAGGTGTGTTTATGCTGACAGATAAAGTTAAAGTTAGACTGCACACACACAAATGAACAAAAAGAAAGTAAAATGTTCTTGATAGGAGTGTATTTGCACTTGATTTGAGCAGGTAAATGAGATGATCTGCCAATAGAATTAGCATTTTTTCCCCTAAATTAAGATAATTAGTTATACTGAACTTGAAATAAAATGATGGAGATGGGTTGTTTCTATTAAAGTGCATAAATTGTATTCCTTTGGCAGATAATCTTATTCACCTGCTCAAATCATGTGCAAATACACTCATTTCAAGAAAATTCTGCTTACTTTTAGTTTCTTTTTGCAGTGCAGAGGGACTTCATTTCACTAGTTATGTGATTTTTGAAAGTGATCAGTTTCACTAGAACTTTCTAGGGGCTTAGCTTTAACATGGCAGCTACATAGACACATGGCAATAATAGTTTTTTTCATTATTTTGAGTTATTTTTTTATATTTTTTACTTTGTGCAGATCAATCACAAAATAAGATTAAAACATTTTAATCACAGGTTGTGACAAAATGTAACAAAATAGGTAAAAAGCCAACAAGGGGAGAAGGCCTTTGCAATGCTCTGTAAATGACTTCTGAAGGTAGTTGGTTGAACTGGATTTTATTCAAGGGTACCAGAGTAAAGGGGGACCGAATACAAATCAATGCCAAACCTTTCACTTTTTTTTTTTGTTACAACTTTTGATAACCATGTATCATTAGCCTGCCATTTTCAGTCTATGGTCTGTTACACATAAACCCCCCATTTAATTTCGGTGAGATTTTCAGTTATTTGACAAAAAGTGAGAAAGTGTAAAGCACTGACGTACAACATAAGCAAACAAATAGGAGTTTAAGAAAAAAGAAGTAAATACAAACATTTCTGTGTTACCGACTATACTTGTTCATACGTTATTATGGAGAGACCAAATGGACAATCTTTCATTTCCCTCAAGTGGACAAAAACAATAAAAATCCTTAATAAAAAGGCAACATATGGAGCAGATGAGAGCAACCCCTGGCAGGACATCACCCGAGAGTGACGGTTTCAGAAAAGACTCGGGCCATAAATTGGTTCGAAATGAACACAAAGGAGCAGAGAGAGTCTCACTTATGAGAAACTATATATGCAGGCACGCGTCGCAATGTATGAATGCGTGCGTGTGGGAGTGCGCGGGCGCGCGGGTGTGTGTTCTGCATGCATCTTGCTGAATACGTATGTGTGTGTTGTCTGAAGCAGCCCCAGGGAGGGGCTCTGACATTGAAGACGGGTTAAATCCTGTTTTACATTCAAGTGGCAGGCCCTAGTTCATTAGAGTGAGGATCATTCCTCCTCAAGACCAAAGGAAGCGCATACTAAACAAGAGCAGTTGTTGGGGAGAAAATGCCATTGTACGTGCAGAAGCGTATGCACTGTATGAGAGGATGTGTGTGTGTGTGTGTGTGTGTGTGTGTGTGTGTGTGTGTGTGCACGGTTGCAAAACCACCTTTCCTCTTTGTCTTATAACGTCTTTATAAAGTGAGGAAAAGGTGCGGTTTGAGCAACTGAAATCATTGTGTGCTGTTTGCGTGCATGAGCATAAGTCATGACAGCTTTCCCCGACTTGTCTCCTGCTCAGCCTGTCATTGAGTCACCCGTACGCCCTCTCTGTCACTAACTTTGATGGCTTATCTTACCCCCTGAATTAGAGTCGTGCTCCCGGGGGAAATACCTCAGCACATGTAAATGCATTTGAAAAAGTAAAAAAAATATGGAGGGGAATGATAAAGCGAGGGATTCGGGGAGACGGTTTTTGCGCCTTGAATAGGAGTTACACTCCTTGTCCTTCGTTCTTCCATTTTTCCTCGCGTGGTTTTCATCTTTGTCGCCGCTCCCCATCCAGCCTCTCCTCAGCGGAGTTCATACTTCGTTCCGTCGAAAAAGCCAGATCCTTTGATCCGTGTGTATGATATTTAACACCTGAGAGCAGATGAGCCGCCTGCTTTTGAAATAAAGCAAAGGTTACGAGCCCAACTTTCAGGGCTGAGGGCGTAGACGTGAATTGGAGGTTTGGGAAATTGCACGAGGCTGGACACACGGCCGGCTGTGCTGGCTACTCGGGGTCTCGGATAGACGGTGTTTGTCAGTGGGGCCGCGTCTCCTGCCTCTGGGCACCCTGCCCTTTAGACGCGCCAGGCCTCAGGAGCCTCCTGCATGCCAAACAGACCTGTGCAGTCAGATGCAGCCGCAGAAGGCTGAGGAGGAGAGGAAGGAGGGGCGGAGGGGCGGACGAGCGGACGTGAGGAAAGAGAAGTCCAGCGCGAAAAAGGGTAGAGAAGGGATCTGAGGAGGCGAAGGCGGCAGGAGGAGTCGGGTGGTGGTCACACTACAGCAGGCCCCTCCGGTCGCACCCTGAATTTGAAATACAGAGATGCTGAAAATACTTGGGAGTCTGAGGAGAGGTGGGAAGAAGTGAAGGAGAGGTGAGGAAGACAGGGGGCTTGTGGGGTGAGTCTTAACAGCAACGCTGTGTGTCGATGGCTGGGAGATATCACAGACCTTCGCCCTAACCCAGTCAGAGATAGTTATCACAGACAAAGCCCCCCCCCCCCAACCCCCGCCCCAACACCAGCGCTCACACACAACCCCATGCTGCTCACTTCGTTTCATGTACGCGTGTGCAGATGAGGAGCTCATTATAAGAATTATGCATGTACAGAAAGCACAGTTTGTACATCTTTTGACTCCCACTGCAGCAGGAGGCAGCTACTGACTCTGCATTTACCCATTATATTCAGCCTCATTTGCATATATATATATATATATATATATATATATATATATATATATATATATATATATATATATATATATATATATATATATATATATATATAATAAACAAGGCTACAGTTTGTGATGCATTGATTTAGGCAGTATCTGCTTTTTAAGATCTTTGTTATTTCTCATTATTTACAAAACTGATTTAAACCCTATCTTACAAATGGTTCTCAAAAGGTTTACAAACCTCTGTTAAAACGTAATTTTCCTGTCATTAATAATTGAGACAATAATAGAACACTTGACAAATGTATTCACTCCTAATGTTAAATAATCCATCATAGTATAATTTGTACATTTCCGCCAAAAGAAACAAACTGCCTCATCGAAGCATCTTTGGATTCAAATTCTGCATTCAGCCCATTCCACTCAACACCTGATCTCTCTGATCACCCAGAAATAAAGTTCATCTAAAAAGTATTCTTATTTTCACTTATATCGGATCATATTCGTCTTTTATCAAAATCCATTTTTGCTTAGAGGTAACAAAGGATTATAAGAATCTAAATGTACAAAGATGTCAGTCAAGGATACCCTACAAATGCCTGTGGGTTTTTCTAACATACCTGAAATATATTTGGACTTATGGATGTTTGATCTCCATCTTAACTATCTGAGGAATTCAATAATTGCTCAAAGTGCTCTGTCCGTGAGAGGATCTGCAGTTTGGAACTCACCTCCAGTTGATTTAAAGTGTGTAACCACTTTTAGTATGTTCAAAAAACAAAACTGTAACCATTTTTGATGTTTTTATGTTTCACTGTTTGTTTGTAGATGTTGTCAACATTATGTTGTGCTATTTTAAATGATTATCACTTCAATTTTTAGAGGTACTTTTTAAAGCCCATCTAGGGACAAGTGCTGCGAATTAGCTGTTGCTATTGCACTGTGACGCAAACATGGGACTACTATTTTGTTCAGTTTGTCTATGTCGATGTGTCTGTCCCTACCAAATAAACTTAAATAAATAATGTAAACAATAAAAACTGAAGCACACACCTTTGACATTTTTCTGCAAAACATAATGAAAGAAATGCAATTTTGGTGAGGAAGAAGTCTGGAAAAACCAACATTTATTTTTGCTTAAAATTGCTAAAGGCACACAATCGCAGCACATGATCAGGTCTTCGCCACTCAGGATTTTGAAGGAGGTTTGACCATGATTAAACATCAGACTTTGAGGTTGGTGTGCTTTTCAATGTTAAACCTTCACACTTTCAGAACGTATATTGTAGCAGCTTACAATTCTCATAAAGGATTTAAAGAATATTTAAAATGAATTGTTTCACTGTTTGAAATATAGTGCCAAGTGGGGGACATTCAAAACAAGCGCCAACATGCCCGTGTCTGCCCGTCCAAGCAAATTTAGCCTGAAAGTAGAGTCCAAGCTGCTTAAGAAAGTGTCATAAAATCTCAAAATGTGATCTCAAGAATTACAGCAGGATCTGGCTGTGATTAATGTAAAAGTGAAAGAAGCAGCAGAAGTTTAATTTACAGTGGAGCACTGCAGAGTGAAATATTTGCCCTCAAAGAAAAACATGAAGGTCTGACTAAAGTACCGTAGAGAATATAGACAAAAGACTACAATTTTTGTTATGTGGACAGATAAGTCTAGAAATATTTAGACATAACAACAGAGGACATATTTGGCATATACACTGCAAAAAGGAAACTAAAAGTGAGTAAAATATTATTTATATTAGTGTATTTTTATTTTATTTGAGCAGGTAAATGAGACTATTTGCCGATGGAATAATATTATTGCACTTCAAATAAGAACAGTTCATCTCCATCGTCTTATTTCAAGTGCAGGATATCTAATGATCTATTTTTAGGGGTAAAAACACTCATTCCATTGGCAAATAGTCTTATTTACCTGCTCAAATCAAGGAAAAACATACAAATTTCAATACAATTTTACTTACTTTTAGTTGCTTTTTGCGGTGTACCAAATACACCATTCAGGAAAAGAACCTTATACCAACTGGAAAGCTGGAAGTGTCATGGTTTGGGGATACGTTGCTGCAGCAAAACTTCCCCATGAATTCTACCAAAGATCACAGGTTGCTTGAAAATGTGAGACCATCTGTAGAAAATTAAAGCCGGAGCAGAACTGGGCTTTTCATGCAAGATACCCCTCAAATATCTCATATGTAAAAGTCAAGAGAGGGGCAAATTGTCTCATTGGCGTTAATTCAACCAAATAAGTCAAGGCTACCTGTTGGAGTGTAAAATTTCCTTAAAATACATATTTTTATTGATATCTTTTATTTATAGAGTAAAACAGTGTTAATTGATGGTAACCTTTAATTTAATCACTTTCTTTTCAATAGGGGGCTAAGCAAAACCAAAAATTTAAGTATGAACTTAATTTTATATATATATACACACACACACACACACACCTCTATAAAATATAATACAATACTTACTTTAATACTTTAATATAATATATAATACTTTACATAGTGGTGAATGTGCTGACAGCAAAAAAAAATATCACACAAAAATTATCACATTTATTAAGCCATGGAGGTTTGTATTTGGAGCCACTCAAAATTAAAGTGGAAAAACACACTACAGGCGGATCCAACTTTGATGTAATGTCCTTAAAACAAATCAAAACTATGCTCAGCAGTGTGTGTGGCCTCCACGTGCCTGTATGACTTCCCTACAATGCCTGGACATGCTCCTGATGAGGTGGCAGATGGTCTCCTGAGGGATCTCCTCCTAGACCTGTACTAATGCATGGAGCGAGACATGATGTCCCAGATGTGCTCAAATGGATTCAGGTCTGGTGGAACGGGCGGGCCGGTCCATAACATCATTGCCTTCATCTTGCAGGAACTGATGACACACTCCAGCCACATGAGGCCTAGCATTGTCTTACATTAGGAGGAATCCAGGGCCAACCGTACCAGCATATGGTCTCACAGTGGGTCCAAGGATCTCATCTCTGTACCTAATGCCATCAGACTATCTCTGACGAGCACATGGAGGGCTGTGCAGCCCCCAAAGAAACGCCACCCCACCCCATTACTGACACACTGCCAAACCAGTCATGCTGGAGGATGTTGCAGGCAGCAGAACGTTCTACACGCCGTCTCAAGGCTCTGCGACGTCTGTCACATGTGCTCAGTGTGAACCTGCTTTCAGGTCCTGTTAGGGTTAGGGCAGCACCAGTGGTGAATTTGCCAATCTTGGTGTTTTCTGCCAAATCCAAACATCCTGCACGGTGTTGGGCTGTGAGCATAACCCCCACCTGTGGACGTCGGGCCCTCATACCACCCTCATGGAGTCTGTTTCTGATCGTTTGAGCAGACACATGCACATTAGTGGCCTGCTGGAGGTCATTTTCAAGGACTCTGGCAGTGCTCCTCCTTGTACAAAGGTAGAGGTAGCGGTCCTGCTGCAGGGTTGTTGCCCTCCTACGCCCTCCTCCACATCTCCAGATGTACTGGCCTGCCTCCTGGTAGCGTCTCCATGCTCTGGACATGACGCTGACAGACACAGCAAACCTTCTTGCCACAGCTCACATTGATGTGCCATCCTGGATGAGCTGCACTACCTGAGCCACTGGTGTGGGTTGTGGACTCCGTATCATGTTACCACTGGAGTGAAAGCCAGAAAACAGAGGAACTGAGAAGTGGTCTGTGGGACCACCTGCAGAACCACTCCTTTATTGGGGCGTCTTGCTAATTGCCTCTAGTTTCCACCTGTTGTCTATTCCATTTGAACAACAGCAGGTGAAATCGATTGTCAATCAGTCTTGCTTCTTAAGAGGACAGTTGGATTTCACAGAAGTGGGATTGACTTGGAGTTACTTTTATTTTATATATATATATATATATATATATATATATATATATATATATATATATATATATATATATATATAGGGGAGCAGGTACCAATCCCCAGCAGTCACAGGGTACGTCCTGGACCAGCCACCAGTCCACCACAAAGCAGTATAGTGAACAAACAACCCAACCACGTACGCATAGACCTAATGGCAACTTGGAGAGACCAATTAACCTAACCGTCATGTTTTTGGACTGCCCAGGGGCACCACATTGTCTTAATACGGGCCTGATGCACAGAGAGAACATGCAAACACCATGAAGAAAGACCCCAGGCCTGGATTTGAACCCAGGACCTTCCAGAATGTGATCAGTGAGTGCTAAGAGGAACACAGCAACACTGAAGAGGCTAGAGGAATCCCCAACAATTACTGGTAGTGTTGTAATTGTGATACAAATCTCCTGTTGCATGTTTTCCTCTATGGAAACTTTCTTATGCAAAGAAGTAATAAAAGAAGCAATAAAAAAAGTAATACGTACATCTAACTCTTTTAAAACATTGAAAGAGAATGCATTGTAGTCTTGTAAACCAAACTTTAACTTTAACCAGTTATTATGGTGGTGGCAGCATCATGCTTTGGACTGTTAAGAGGGACTTGAGTTTAAGCATTCTTCCAAAAACAACAAAACAATGGCTTGTTTAATGGACATTTTAAGTTTTGCAATGGCCCAGTCAAAGTCTAAAACAAAATCTCAGCATTTTAATAAGGGTGTATATCAAATTGTCATCCAATGTATTTGCCTTTGATTAGATTTTTGAAATTAGTTTACCATGTTAAGATGGTTAGGTTTTTAACCGCTTTGTTTTAGATTCACTGCGGACAACAAAAAGACCCAAGAAAAGTGATTAAAGAAAAACAAAAAGAGAAAAGCTGGAATTTCAGCAGCAATGTTCAACTGGCTGGGAGGCAGGGCTTTCAAACAGCCTTTAATACCTAGGGAAATACCTATTTTTAAGGATGAGAAAAGCAGTTACCTGAATAAACACAAAATGAAATGACTGAATGCTCAAGACTCTCAGGGAGGCTTAGAGGAGTCTGTTGGTGGAGTTAATGGCTGGATTAAGCTGGTGTTGGCGAGGAGGGTTATGTTAATGCATTCACTCTGCTTCCCTGCTGCAAAATGTGAGTGCAATGATCGAGAAGGTTAATTAAATAATTATATTCATTAAACATAAAGCAGTATAATTGTTTTAATAATAGACTAATCTGCTATTGGTTTTGTCTGCCATGTTTTTGGATTGCAAAAAAAATAATAATTAAAAGCAGGAGTAATGTCATGTTAAAACATTAAAAAATATATAACTAGAATTGAAATGTGCTGATATATACACATGACAAAATGACAAGTAGAACACAATAAATATTTGGTCAATTAGGGCTCTATTCTTTATCCAGACAGATCTATGACAAGGCATTTCAAATATGTTTCCATGAATTTGGCACAAAAAATCTGACTGTTTGAGAAATTGTGAAAATAATCCTTTTTGGCAAAGTTAAAATCTAAGCTGGCTAGACCTTTTTATCGTTTCTGCTTGTTTTTAGCCTCACTGGTTGACGTAACAGTAAAAAATTATATAGTAATTATTCTAATTTGAACCACAGTAGTTTTATAATCTAAAAAGGAGCAAATTTATTTCCACAACCAAGGCTTACTGAAGCTAATGCTAAGATAGCAGTATTCAACAAACATTTCCACTGGCAAATAGTTCAGATAATAGAAAAAAATAACTTTTTACAGCGACTGTACAACCTACATTACATGGATTACATTAGCTAATGTAGCTCAAAGCTGACAAAACAATAGATAAATCAGTTTATTTGCAAGAATAATCTGATTCTCCAAATGTTTTGGTTGTAAAATGTTTAACTTTTATTATAAGATATAGTAATGGAAATCATTTCTAAATTTAATTTGCAAGGGGTCGCCTCAAAACTGCACCTGGAGTACACAGCATGAATACTGTTATTCTGCTATAATCTAATTGTTTCTTCTCCAAGTTACATGGGAACATTTTGTTCTTCATTGCACATAAGCAGTAACACCGTAAACATTATTTTATAGTCTATAAAAGTTCCTCACAGAATTTTGGTGAATCGTAAGTTTTGTTTTGTTGGGCTTTTTTTTTTTAGGTTAGGTGGGAGAGAGGTGAAGAGGAGAGTTAAGTCTGTAGCGCCAATACATAATAGACGTGCTTGAAGGAGTGGAAGAGAGGGAGAGCAGTAAATACAAGAGAAGTAATAAAAGGTAGATGAGTTGATGCACCTGGGGTCCACCATCCAGAGCAGCCAGCAGTGGTCAAGAGAGTTGAATAAGTGAGTGCAGGCTGAGCAGATTAAATAGATACAAACATCGGGGGTTATATTTGACAAGATAGCTGCTATAGAGAAGGGTTTACAAGATGTGAGCCTCGTTATAATTTATGGTATCGATTCCCTAAGCAACCAAAAGAAGAATTGTATGACTTAAAAGTGAAGGCGAACCATTATCTGAAAACAAGCACTGATGCTGGGCCTCAGTATAGATATCCTCTGATTTTATTACTGTGCGCACTGTTGTGCACAGAAAGTAAACAATAGTAAACCCCCATTATCAGCATACAAATTCAGTATAATTAGAATCCTCCACTCTTTACAACCATGAAAACAGAACTTATGCAGATAACCTGAAAATGTGAAGTTCACTCTAAAGGGTTTTTGGATACAGTTTGGTATCTGTACACGAATATCAAACAATACAGAACAAAATACACAATCACAGAAAGAGCTGTGAAAAAGCTGTAGAGCTGTTTTCCGCACAGTTTAGAGCAACTATAGTGACGAAAAAAAACAAAAAAAAAACAAAGCTTAACAAAAGTGCAATTGCAGTTTTAAAACATAAAAACTGTAAAAGGAAAACTTAAGCCCTCAGTGTGTTTTGTTTGATTATTTTAAAGAGAAACACTCTGTTTTGAACTCCAACAGCATACGTTTTTTTTTTTTGAAGACTTGAAGTGATCAGTCACAATTGATCCTTGAACAGGTTGATAAGAAACAGCGTCCAAAGAACGGCTGGCTGAGAGGCGACTGACTGCATACAGTGGCACAAAACCTAAAAGATCAGCATGTCCAGATATGCATTAAAAAAAAAATTTTTTTTTTTTTAGATAAAGTGATGAGGATTTAGAAAAATGGCTGTTTATTCAGCAATATTTTCACAATTTTCAGCATCTTTAACTATTTTCCAAAAAAAAAAAAAAAGTTAAAAGTCTTTCTTCACCTGAATATTCTCTTATAATAGATAACAGGGTTGCATGTTTAAGCTCACGAACAGCCTGCACGTGAATGTGCGTCTTGTATATAGATACAAATAACAGAAACCCTGAATCAGAGCAACGACCGTGACACACACCCACAGCATCCGTGGAAGATCTCTACTTGTTTTGGCCCTTGCTGCCACTGTCCTCGCTGTCCTGAGAGCCTCTGTAACCTCGCTGCTCCCGCCTCTCGCGGCACTCCCGGCACTCCCCCTCGTCCTCCCTGCCCTCCTCCTCGTCCTCGTGGATGATCTCCACCTCCAGACGGCCGATGTACAGCGATACGGCGCAGAGCCAGAAGAGGGCGACGCTGGCCACCACGGTGCCCTGGAGCAGCAGCGCTGGCACGGACAGCAGCATCAGCCTCCGCAAGGCGAAGAGGCTGCCAACGTAGGAGGCGCCGCCAAACGACACGCACACGCCCCCCAGGATGAAGAAGGCTGCACACAAACGCAACGACACGCTGTTACTGCAGAGAATAAACCAGTTCATTCAGGCGGCAAAAGTTCGTTTTTAGAGTTTTTGAAACCTGTGTGAACCTGATGAGGAGCAAAAAAATGATTGAATGATCTGCACTTAATGCTGAATACGCCAGAGATTTACACCGAACATCTCCGGGCCTTCACTGCTTCACTCCTGATGATTTTAATCACAAATCCTTTAGAAATGATAAAAACTAAAAAAAACTCCAGCTGCTGTATCAAACACCCGATGCATCGTTCCGTCTGAAACTGATTGATTTTATGATGGAGAGAGAGAGGAGGTATTTTTACTCATTCATAACCCTTTTCAAAGGGAATTATTAATTTTTTTGTAAACAACGGCAGCCCAGCTGGATCGGTCTTAAAATCTACTGGTTTTGAACAATTTAGGACTACAGCGACCTTCAGTGTCTACAAATAAGGTTTGGAGACTGTTTAATACATTGATTTAAAAAAATGCAGGTAATAAGGAGAAGTGTTGCACCATGTATTTAGATCAAAATAGGACAAGAACAATAAATACAGCACTCTGCACAGTTATTGGCACACTTGGAACAGATGTGAGGGCTCCTACACAGCCATGAACAGTCAAAATCTTGATTTCAGTATTGAAAAGTATAAGGTTTGGATAAATAGGGAAAAAGTAATTGGAATAATGTTAGTTTCCCCAGCCTTTAATTCCCATTTTCATTGTGTTCCTTGTGTCTTTTCTTCATTCCTTCTTCTCTCCTATCTTACTTTCTTTCCTTGATTACTCTCTGCCTATTTTTCCTTCACCCTATCATCGCTCCTTCCGTCAATCTGCCCTTCCTTCCTGTATTCCTTGCTTCTACCTGTCATTTTTTCATGGTGTCATACCTCCTTTACTTCTTTAGTCCCTTTCATTTGTCCTTCATTTCTTTCCTGCACTCTTCCTTTCTTACCTTATTTATTCTCTTCTTCTTTTGTGTCTTTCCATTCTTCTTTAGGCTCTTCCTTGCGTTTCTTTTTTATACTTTGTGACTAGTTACCTTCCTTTCTTTCCTTCTTTTGTGCCCTTCTTTTTTCATCTTCTTCATGTTTTTCCTCTCTGTATTTATTTTCCTCCTATTGTCCTTTCTTTCTTTCCTCTTTAGTTTTTTTTACTGTGCCCATTATTTCCTTTTTTACCTCCTGTCCTTCCTCCCTTTCCCCTTCTTTTTTCTCAACTTTAATACTTAAACAATTAAAAGGCCTGATATATTGCTGTGAAATTCACTTTAAACACCCACTCAGCCTATAGGCCTTGTGATGCACCTTGTACACATGTCAAAGATCCTATAGGAAGCACTTAGCTGCTATCTAGGGGTCACAGTTCTGCCTAATTTAAGTAACTTGCATTATAATAATACCCAAATTGAATCTATTGTACGTGCAACATTCAAATTAACAGTCTCTATTTAATTTAGAGTGCCGGTCGCTCAAAACGCCTCGTCAGGTTTGTAGTAAGAGCGCATTTTGTGTCTCCTGCTCTGTAGTACAGCTGGCATTGGGGTCTACAGACATCCTTTGGCGTTTCCTGTCCGCCTGACTTCTAGCCAAACCCCCCGTAAGCAACGCTTTAGCTTTGCCTTATTGACTAAAGATGGTTTCAAAGGCTCTTTCTTCTGATGTCCTCCCATTATGGGAGTTTTGTACTTCTAGCACCAGCTCAGTTTTGACCGTCAGCCATTGTTGTTCAGCTGAGCCTCAGCAGGGAGGGGAGGGTCTTAATTTCTGTGCGTTTGCAGCGCTGCAGCGTGAACCTCATATGAATAAAATCGGTCAGTAAATTGCCAGGAGGCCCCCTGTGATTTAAGCTAGTGTGAACTCGTACCGTAACCTGCTTCGCGTCCCACTTCACTCTGGACAAATGCAATGACTCCAATCCCAGTCGCCAGCAAGCCATTCCTGAACCACGACAGGAACCCTGTAAAAACGTAAAAAAGATGTTACAAAGTGACAATTTATCAGCTAGAATAAATCACACCGTCTGCTGTTTTAACATACTATGGTCCAAGAACAGTAGGTCTGGCCGTTCTCAGACAACAGTGTAATGGTAATAATCCAATTCCATATTTTCTATTTAGTGGAACGCTAAAGTGGGAGTGCCTGCGAAAAGTATGGGGGGTATAAGGAGTGTAATTGTTCTTAATATTTTTTAGTGAGGTGAATCAGCTCTGCTTTAATATTTGTATCAATGAATTATGCTACAGTGAAACTAGGGCCCTATTAAATCCATTTTACTGTTTCTGTTTTTCAGTCCTAGTATTTCCACCTAAATTATTGTTTTTAGTTTTTAGATCATAAAAAATGCAATTGGGGGGGAAACTGAAAAAGGTAAATGGATTTATAGGACCCTTTCAAACCAAACTGTTTGACATCTCAAGTTTAGATGTGGTCATTCAAAGAAATAGGATATAAATTCAATAGAAATCAATTGAAGAGGTAATTTATTCTTTACAAAATTTTGATGAAAACTCAGAAAACAGAATCAAGTCTGGAAACTCTAAAAAATATTGAGCTTCTTTGTTTCCAAATCTGGATAACTTGGAGATCAACTTCCTCCCTTTCCCTGCCTTTTTAAGACTGTGTAGGAACCCTACACATATTATCAATGCCGAAGGAAGCCTGTTCCACATCAAAATAAACTAAAGTGAATTTCTGACTGAATGAACCATGAGATTGAACTAGAGTGGAACCATATGCAGCTCAGCTATGTGACCAATTTAAGAGGTACAGATAACAGAGGAAAGATTTGGCTCTTACTGATCCTTGCACAAAAACAGATGGAAAGTGACACGAGAGGCAAGGAGAAGTAAAAACAGAGCGATTTAAAAAAAAAAAAATTCTGTAAAGAACAACAGTGGATGCTGCTGATGTTTGTGAGGATTACTGAAATTATATACATTTCCAGGGGTGATGTCCTCCTGAGCATCATTATCCCTGCAAAGCCAGACCAAACAATCAATGAGATTATTGGCGTTTCTTTAACAAACAGCCTTGACAGACTTACATTTGCACACAATAATGTTTTTTTTTTTAATTTCTTGACTATTTTTCTTAACTAAAAAGACAAAAAAATATATAATCAAAGTTACAATTAACATAAAGTTTATCATGTTTAAACTTTTCTTGAGAAGAGATTACCGTATTTTTCGGACTACAACTCACACATTTTTTCATAATTTGGCCGATCCTGCGATTTATAGTCAGCCGCGACTTATATATCAATATTAAATGTTAAATCATACTGACCAACATGATCCAAGTAGTAAACATGACTGTCTATAGCGGCAAGAGGGTGCTCTAGACTTGTGAAAACTATATGCTCCTGTACCACTCAAAAATAGGGTGTTTTCACTGACGTCACTGGCCAACTTCCGGTCCGCCATATTGGGTGGCACACTTCCTTATCTCTAGTTGTCTTACACGTATTATCGTATCGCGAATGGATAACTACGCCAGCACGCTAGAGCGACCAGATAAGGACGTATATCTGAGGAAATGTTCCGTGATCGACCATATGGACCCGTATGCCCTCCACGGTGCCTTGTTTAGCCGTAATCCAGATGCATTACCTGGTGTTCGGTGAAAACCCTCTGCACACTCTTGAGGAAATGAGAGCTTACAAGGGTCTAGAGGCTCACAACCAGTTCACATCTGGTTATGTACATCAAGGAAATCGCCATCATACGTGGACGGGTGAGTTTTAATAAGATGGTAAAAATGTAAACAATCCGACGCAAATGTGTCGCATGCTTCTGCGGTGGCTGGCGGCCGGCGGCAGGCGGTGCGCGAAGGCGCTTGGCTGCAAGGCCGATCGACGCCGCTTGCGGCTTTAATTATTTAAGCAGAACAATGACCAGTGAAAAATTAAGTTGTATTTACCATATTGGCGCCGGTAGGAGCTGCAGATCATAAAGCCAGCAAACAGTGGGAACACAGCAACTCATTCAAAGGTAAGCTGCGCTCAGACGGGCTCTGGCACATGCTAGTTTAGTAGCTGCTAACCGTCAGTGCTAACAACCACTCGCGCATGTAATGTACTTTTAACTAGCTGCTATGTGTTTCAAACGTTTAGAACACACTCTCATTGACATCGGGATACTGTGGAAAGTTATGTTCGGTCGACTTAAAGCCGCGATCCAAGCGAGCCGACGATCTCTTTGTTATCTCTGTAACTCGTTCAAAGGTAAGCTGCGCTCAGACGGGTTAGCACATGCTAACTGTTAGCGCTAACAACCACTCGCGAATGTAATGTACTTTTAACTAGCTGCTATGTGTTTCAAACGTTTAGAACACACTCTCATTGACATCGGGATACTGTGGAAAGTTATGTTCGGTCGACTTACAGCCGCGATCCAAGCGAGCCGACTCTTTGTTATCGCTAACAGTTGTTCTCCGTGGTTGCGCCTCCAGGCAGGAAAGCGGTGGAAAATTAATCTGTTTCTATGTTTTTCCCATGGCGATCATGTGTTGCGCTGTTACAGCCCACAATACAGCAACGGTTTACCATGGTTGAAATCAAGTTAAGGTGAAATTAATCAAATTAAAACACGGCTGAGAGAGGGAGTACAGTATGCGGTAGTAATAGGCAGTAGAGGCGGCGGAGGCAGTCAACATGACAGCCGCGGAAAGTAATAAGTCATAACGCCCAAGCCCTATTATTAATATATTCTTCTTATATGTTTTAAATACTTAACAGTTAATTACCTGTGACAAAGTGAGCACCACAGACTCTGGCGTATTAACACCGTCCAAATCGGACCTGGATATCCGTGTCAGCCATAGGTGACGGCGTTGTTCAGACAGCTGTTTTGTTTTTTCACACTGATTCACTATTACGGCTGGTAGGCGATAGAAAGAGCGTTGATCTCCACCTCCACGGGCCGTGCAACCAACCATTAAACACGTTTTCCCCATTGTTCACTTCCAATACTGCCTAAGGCGTCATACAATGCAGGTCAACGGTGCGAAACGACTGCCACCCAATATGGCGGACGCGCTGAGTAGTCACGTGAGCGTGACGTCAGCTGAAAACCCTCTATTAATTGAAACATTAACTTATAGACAACAAATAAACACATATTTGTATGTTGTTTCACGCTTTCTGTCTGCATTCAGGCAGCGGAGCGTTGTGTGGTGGAGCTCGAAGCTCCCAGACTGAGACAGAACCCTGTTATTGGGCTGCCAGTGAAGCGATTAGCAGCTAGTGCTAGTTTGCAGCTCTGTTGGCCGGGCGGCTAATGCACGCGAGTTTTATGTTGCTCTCAAACATCCATGTCGTACTTTTAGCTTAGCAGGTAGCACCGCTATGCACTGACAAGAACTTTCTGGGTAGAAATTTACATCCCAGGTATGTTTCATATTTTCAGCCGATTGTAGCTGTGTAATTTAATAAATTGCCTTACCAGATTAAATGTCAGTTTTTTGTCATGAATTATGTGACATAAATTACTAAAGAAATGCGATTTATAGTCTGGTGCAGCTTATACATGTTATTTTCCTCTTTATGACGCATTTTTTGACTGATGCAACTTATATTCCGGAGCGACTTATAGTCCGAAAAATATGGTAGTTAAAGATAACTACGCATATTCTATGCTTTAACCAATCACGGTACTAAAAGACGGCTTGAATGTTTTAGACATCCTTACCGGATCAGACACCATGAGCAGTTCCAATCAGATGTTGACATTCATTCATCATAAGCGGGATAATCATGCTAACATGAGCTTTTAATGACACATTTGAACCTTCTTTTAACATGATGAAATGATTAAACGACACACAACTGCAATACCTTTTTAAAACAAGACTCGCGCGCACAAGTTTGAATTCGTTGTGAAACATTAAACTTTAAAAATTACAAATAAAGACAAAAATAAACACATAAACTCCCACCGATACTGGATCAAAGGCCCTTCAGAAGTTGCAAAGAAATCCCACCCGTTTTGTAGCCATCAACAAGATCCTAGTGCGATTCTTGCTGAATATCTGAACTCCACCATCGTCCGTTAAAGGTGGTTAGGCCTGCTGTTAAACACACTCCATAACAACTCAACAGGAGTTGGTATGGAGTGTGGCTTTAGGGAGGCCATTCAGAAAACCTTCAAACAATGGTCTTGTTTTGGATAGCTGTCGTGTTACAACACTCAACTGTGTCCCAGTTTTAAACATCTGAGCTAAACTACTGACCTCAGCAGCAGCTATCGTGGCAGAAGCTGATCTTAAACTGAAAGATGCCGGGACCTCAGTGAAGCAGGTGTAACATCGCCCTGGATTGAGCGGGTGACCGAAATTTGCATTGGTTTACATGGGCGGGCCAAATGCCTTCAGAACAGGTTCATGATCAAGAGATGCAAAGACGGAGTTACTTGGACACAACAACGAGATGTGAGGGTGTGTCCCACCGTTTCATCACACCAACGAAGTAATGAGGACTACCTCCAAATGCTCCAACTTCACCTATAATCTACAGCCCGTCGGGTGAATCTTTGACCCAGATGGGTGTTCCAGCGGGGCGATGATCCCAAACGCAGATCAAAACTGGCTTTGGGATAACATACAGCCTCAATCACATTCAAACTTGTGGACCGTGTGTTCGGAAAACCAAACTGTTTGAATGACGGTTCTGTCAAGTACAGTGGTCAAATATCCAGCCAGAACTGCAGCCAGATCTCACTCACAAGCTACAAAACTCCTACATTTGTCTGCAACTTGCCAAGGAGCTTCTGTAAGACTATTACTGTGTTTGCATGCATAAATAATCTGGACACTGTCTCTCTCCCCCGTTCAGGACTTACAAGCTTCTGCGTTACATTGACGCACAGTCTGCTGAGTGTATACAGCTTCCATGTATATATCTTTTTACTTCTTATTTTACTGTATTCTTATTTTTTTTTAAGTCAAATTCCTTGTAAGTGCAAACCTACTTGGCGATTAAACTTGATTCTGATTCTTCTAATTCTGATTCATTGGAACCTGCACGCACAATTTTAACCATGTGTGGATTAGAGAAAATCCCCATTAATTTCAAACCAGTGCACTAAATTTTTCTTTAAATTCATCCAATAAGCTAAAATATTGTGTTAAATATAAATAATTAAAAAAAAGGTTAAATTAAGACATCCGTGTCCATGATGAGCGTGAGTACGTTTCTGATCGGAAACGTGAATAATACTGCACAGATATATCTGTTTAAGCTGGTCTTGGTGTAGAGTGAAGCATTCAACAGAGAGCCTCAGAAGTGTTCATTAAGGTCCAAGGATTGCACTGGAGAGGCACGGTTGCCTTGCAGCAAGAAGGTCCTGGGTTTAAATCCCAGCCTCGGGTCTTTCTGCGTGGTGTTTGCATGTTCTCCCTGTGCTTGTGTGTGTTGTCTCCGGGTACTCTGTCAAATCCCCCGCAGTTCAAAAACATGGCTGGTGTTTAAATCCACACTGTGGTGCAGTGATATTACCTGTTTCATGTGACTTTCTCAGCATCTGCAAAAAAAGAAGAGCAAAAGCACATGTTATACATCCAGCAACAGAACAGTTTCTCTTTTCTTGCATCAGATTGGGAACGAAAGCAAAAGTAAAGACAAGATAAAGATTAAAAAAATAAAAACACCTTACCAAAGCGTCCGCCTTGTCGAGCTCTGTGAGCTGGTACTGGTGCAGAGGCTGCTCCGGAGCCCGCTGGTTCTTCCCCCACGGCCCCTTGTCCCCGACCCGCTGCCGCCCGGAGCCGTGGAGCCTCCTCAGCGGGGCTCCGCCGCAGGCGGCTCGGCCCAGCTTCGCTGCCCGGGCGAAGAAGCTGACTGCTTGCGGAAGCTGTCTCCTCATGTAGAGACTCAGGAAAGCCATCACATTACCAGAACCGGCTGGCTAAAAAAAAAAACAAACAAACATACAAACTGGAAGGAAAAGCACAACACGACCCCGGCATGCACTTTCACCTGTCACGTGGACGCACTCAACCCGGAACAGGCTCCGTTAGCGGTGGAGAAGGATCACCACAGCGCCATCGGCTGGCAAAGTGCTGATAAAGTAAAAATCCTAATATGGAAGGACGAATTTGAGTACTTTTTTTGACCAAATTCAGATTAATTTCACATTCATATTTTTAATTTCGTTTAATCTGAATTAAAGGTCATCGTCTTGATCTCAAAATAGTTTGAAATTGTCTGGACAAGTTGCAATTGCACAGTTAGTCCACATGATGGCACTAAAGTATAGGATTTGTGATCGCCATGATCTGGACCAGGCGTCAACAACATAGACACAATATATATTATACAATGTCTATGGTCAGCAACGTTTTTTATTTTACACCTAAAAAAAGTTTAGAGTGACAAAAGCAACATGACAAAAATAGTTTTTGTAGTTTTTATAATACCTAGTATGTGCCAATTATTTAGTTTTTTTAGTTAAAGAACAACTTGCTTTTTCTTTTAAATATAGTGCCATTTCTTGAATTTCTATAGAAAACAACGGCCAAACAATCCCACGTAGTTTACAATCTATTGGAGGAAAAGAATATTAGTAACGTAACCTGCATTTTGGCCAAACGTTATCAAGAGCCACAGTGGAGAGCCTAAAGAGACGCATATGGCTCCGGAGCTGCGGGTTGCAGACCCCTGTTCTAGTTAATGAATCAAAAACAGTAAATCTTTATCTATTCCAATATTGTCATTCCCCATGACCTGGATATTAACACTACTGTAAGCGGTGCTTGACCTCACACACAGAATGCAAAACTCACAGCTTCAAAATTTACATTTCAACTCTTTGTTAAAGAACCAATAACAAACAAACTCAAAATAAAAAAAACAGAACTTTCTTTTACTTCACATTATTTCCATTCACATTTAATTCAAGAGTTCCACTCAGTAGAAAATATTCATGGTTTGATAGTAATGTCAATGGTCATAATTTAATGCTAGTTTAATAATGTCTCCCTGCTTGTGTCTGTGCTCGAATTCCAATTAAAAAAACCATGCCACTGGGACCTAATTAATAAACAATTCACAATTTGTAACCTCCTTCCCGACGCTACCCTGAGATAGCATTGAGCATGACTCCCAGACCAAATGAGTATCTCAGAGAAATAACCTTGCCATTCCAATTTATTTACTTTATTTATTTAATAAATAATGTGGGCAAGAATTGTTGCCCTCATGAAAATTCTACAAATTCCTTTTGTATAACTTGATTGCCTATACCTTCAGTAAGTTGCAGCACATAAAGTGATACACTAGAGTCCAGTATGGTGACTTATTTGCAAGTATATTCTTTACACGTTTACATTAGTTGGGAAAAAAAATAATGGCTGTACACTGGGTAAAATGGTTCCTGTGTTTAACTTAGGTGAAATTTGCCCTTTGCTACTATATTTTTAAGCTAACCATGATTAAAAACATGATTTTAATTTTATTCAGTAGCAAATATACTATAGAGGTTGAACAAAACATGTGTCATTAGTTTATTTCTCCTCTATTCCTGCAGTTAATCTTTTAGTAAGTGGGTTAAAAACCGAATCCATTAAAGGTGACTTAAAAATTAGTTTAATTAACCAGAGTAACACTTATTGCCAGAGATAACATCCGCTGTTAATTTACTCTCACCTATTATGCATTGATCCTCTAAATGCCTGCTACAAATTTAAGGATCTTTAATCAGGAGACACTCATGTAAGACTTTCAGGAAATAAAAAATTTAATTAAAAAAAAATAGAAACTCGAATTAGATCATAAAGAGGTAGAAGAAGCTTTACTGAGAAGGGAGACGTATAGAATGCAAACCAATTCCTACTATAACTTTCCACTTTCACCACTAATCCCCAAAAGCACCTCAGAAATTCAGGTTTTGTTTCCTTATGTGGCTTCGGCAGAGTTTATACCAAGAAAGGAAAAGAAATCCAAAAATAACAGAAACAGATATACATAAACATTGTCTCTCCATACTCTGTGAAAATGGGCCTCGGTGTGTGTGTGTGTGTGTGTGTGTGTGTGTGTGTGTGTGTGTGTGTGTGTGTGTGTGTGTGTGTGTGTGTGTGTGTGTGTGTGTGTGTGTGTGTGTGTTTGCGGAAGGATCAGTGCTCCTACATACACTCACCGAGGATGAGCGAGCAGCCTCTTCCGGACCGTCTTTTGTCTTTTCAGGCCCACCGGGACCCAGAAATACGGCGCCTATCATCACAGCAGATTGTTTTAGCGTGAGGAGCACAGTGAGCCACACAGATGGGAGTTTGTATTCTGTGTTCCTGCATGTTTGCGATAGCGTGTGTGCTGTACGTTATTTAAAGACAGCCAAATCTTTGATGTAGTATTGCAGCTGACCTGCTGTCCACTCTCACGCTACTGTTCCCGACACAATGGGAGACTAATACTGGTCTACGCCCAAACTTAGGGTGGAAAAAAACAGATTTGCACAGGGCAACACCTAGAGTGGTGTTCACTGGAACTGCTGGACATACAGTTGAAACCAGACATTTACACGTTTCCTGTTTTAGGTCAGTTAGGATCACCAAAATCAGTTTGATCACGTCTTCTGGGATTTCCCAAATTGTTGAAAGGCATAGCAATCTTGCTGTGTGTAAATGTCTGAATTAAGCAATAAAAAATTGCGATTCAATAATCCAAACTGACCTAAAACAAGACATGTTTGGTCCTAATTAATGTCAGACAGTGAGGGGAAATAAACTTATGTTTTTTTTAAATTATGTAAATGTCTGGTTTCAACTTTAGTTGGGTGAATACCAGGTATTGAAAGAAATTTCAACAGACCCTTGAACATGGCCGTGTTGGTGTACAGTCTATTCACAATCAGTCCTGACACATGTGGCTCCAGAGTGGCAGTTTATAGACCCTTGCATGGTTGAAAATGTGGATGGATGGATGGATGGATGGATGGATGGATGGATGGATCGATCCTTCGATCGATCTGAAGCACAGATTTCATCCATCATGTCAGATCGTTAAAATCACACAGGATGAAAGAGTAGATGCAAAGCATCTCAGGGCAAAAAGTGAAGTTGTGTTTTAGAAAGAAGACTAAAGGCTCTCTTCAATTGATTTGTATCATGGCATACGGTGTAGAAAAAAAACATTTCCCATATGGATTTCTACTGGTTTTTGTATCGCTTAAATGTTTAAAATCATCCAAAAAAATGTTTTTAATCAGACAAAGATAACTCACATAAGTACAAAATGCAGTTTTGAAATGACAATTCCATTTAATAATAGAAATAGGTTTTCCAAACCATCCTTAACCTTGCTGCAAGATGAATTCTCGCAGTATTTGTACGTTCACAAACACACGAGAATCCATCTTTTACTGCTGTCACCTTAATTGTTTGGGCCTGAACCAATTTTTGTTTGGGCCAATCATGTTGCAGTATTATTGTTTTAAAGGGGCCATTACAACAAAATAAATTTTTCTGAGGTTTTGGGGGTATAATATGATCAGTTGTGCACTGATGAGGCCATGTGAATGTCAAAAGTGAACACCAAAGGACCAGCTCAGGGTTGTCAGCTTCATCTCTTTCCTCAGTTTAATTCTCTACGTATGTTATTTTCTGCATAATTCATATTTTCCAATCTGAGCACACCATCAAGCAAACAGCCTCCCCCCTCCTCTCCCCTTCCCTCCTCTCCCCAACAGATATATCTGGCTGTGAGTTGTGCTAGCATAAGCACACAGAGAGCGGCAGCCCCATATCAGCCTCCCTGTATCGGTTTGAACAGGAGCTAGATGCCACTGAAGCTTGGATATACAATATTCAATGTCAAACTAACTTCACAGCGGTTACTAAAAAGGAGAGCTGATATTTGCAAGGGTGCTCAAAATTGAATGGGCAATTCCACTTACTCCCGAAAGACGTGAGAATTACTGAAGAATAGCTGAAGTTCATTTATGGCGACTTTACTGGACAGTGTTTCCTAAACGTGGGGGAATTCAATTTGGAGTTTTCGAACAAACGGATTTTGAAAAAAAAAAAAACGGCTGTACCAACACGCAGGGTGGAGACCACAACGCTGTCATGACTCGTAAATTTATTTCATCTCGAAATTCTGTCAAATGTAAGGAAAGTGTCTTTTTAACTGAAAAATCCGACTGACTGACAAGCTAAACCTCTGCCGGCTGCATGATTTTCCTGTCGTGGCCCAGGTGAGCCAGCTCTTGACCATGGTGAGCCGAAGCCACACTTTCTCCAAAAAAGCAGATCAGGAAAAGAGGACGCAGGTAGCTGCTGCTATCACTTCTATTTGGTCAGAATTCAATCCAATGAATTCTTCTTTGAATGAAGAACAGCAAGAAGTGTCTTGACCAGCATAACTGGTTGTTTGTGATTTGATACCATGATTGGCTAAAACCAACCTTCGGTAGGCGGGCACTAGGTGTTGCTTTTCCCAATCACTTCGGAAAGTTCTGCTGAACATCCCTACTTTCCCCCAGTGCTTTTCAAATGGTGGAGCAGGGGCATGAAGGCTTTACAGCGGGGCACAAGGCCTTCTAAATCCTTCGAAATGTGACAACAGCACCCCCTGCTGTTTGGTCTTTACCTGCAGTTGATAGTATAACTAGGAAGATGTCTGTAGATTATTATTAATAATAAATAATAATATTATTATCTCCTAATGCGACTGATGCTTGTCTTTGGTATTAATGTGTTGATGTTATTTTTGCCATATTTTCAGCTATGGCTCTGAATTGTATGGATGATAAGGTTCATTGCATGTTAAAAGTAACATGTTTCCTTTTTCCAGAGGGGGAACGAGCTGCTGTCAGCAAGCATTGACTCCAGGTATGAATCAGGCTAAAAACATTTTCACATTGTTGATAATATTATATAGTTAAAAAAAGTGTGTATTTTAGTTGTTAGAAACCATAGTCATATAATGTATTAAACTGTTATAGATTTTAAACAGGATTCTGGGTAGTCTTTAGAGCGACGGCATTAAAACGCATTAAAACAGAAAACGATAAAAGTTTAATTTTTGGCTCATTTTGTTGGGATGGTGGTGCCTGAAAATGATTTATTCTTCAAAGGGGGGCCACAACAGATGTCATTTGAGAACCACTGGGTTAAACCGTCCTGCCAATAGTTGTGAAAACCTGTGCAATAGTTAGGATCGGGTCTCTCACATCACTATGGAAGAGTTTTAGCCCGGTGGTCTTTGTAGAACGGTTTTAATTAAGTTACATTGGATGTTTTTCTTTTTCAGCATAAACAACTAATTTAAGGTCATGTCACAGCATCCTGGACTTTGACATGGTATCTCCAAAAGTTTATTGTGTCTTTTTTGAGCCATGCAGTAGTGAGCTTTTGCTTGTGCTTCAGCTCATCGTTCTGCTGCACATGTCACGTTTCACTACATGCATGCTCAGTATGAGGGATTCCTGCAAAGTCAATGGCACAATGCAGGAATTCATTTCAGAGTAACTTTGACAACTTTCATCATAACGGCCCATTACGCTGAAGTGCGCTGGCAAGAAGGTCTTGAATAAACCCCCGCCTGTGAGACTACCACCATTATGTTTAACTTTAGATATTGTGCTATTTCCCTGATATCCTATTGGTTCTGCCCCAGTTTTGTGGGGACGAACAACTTGAACTTTTTTGCAAGATGTATGTCCGGCCAGAGAATGTTTTCCCCAAATTTTCCGGATCATCCAGACATCTTTTTTTTTTTTTAAGCAAAATGGAGACGGGCTTTGTGGGTTCTTTTTCATTTTTTTTGTCCTGCAACCCTTTCATGGACGGCATGTTGCTCAGTCTCTTATTATTCTTGAATCATGAACACTGAGCCAAACAGAGGCGAGTGAGGCCTGCGGTGCTTCAGATGTTGTTCTGGCTTCTTCTGTGACCTCCTGGATGACCTCTTGAAGTAACTTCAGTAGCTTCACCACTGTTCTGTGTTTTCTCTGTTATGTTGATTTAGCCTCTAACTGTCAATCACAGTCTCCAAAATGGAAATGACATCGCTATTAAAAATAAATACAAAATAAAATTAATTAATATAAATACATACTCAAAGAAAAAAGGGGGAGTAGGAAACGATATGTTTGTATTTTTAGTGTCTGCACACAACCTTTTTATTCTATTTTTTTATATTTTATTTGTTTATTTATTTAATTTTTATTTTACATAAGGAGTCAGTATACTTATGGTGAGAATAATGAGAATATAACAAAGACCCACCAGTGCTTCCAAGTGATAACTTAAGTGTAATCAAAGCAGGACCAGTCTTCTTGCTTTGGATGCTCTACCTCTTGACCTTGCACAGGATAATCAGAATATTGTACTTTTTTTTGGCCGCAATTCCTTAACCCGCTGTTTTGTGTCCTGCACACCCTCATTCAGGTTTTCCACACACTCCACCAGGACAGAGGTGGGAAGAGTAGCCACAGTAAGATCAGCACCACATCAACATAAAATTAAAAAGTAGCCAACCAAGAAATTACTTGGAGTAAAAAAAAGTATTTGTTAGGAAGGCTAATCAAGTAACGAAAAACTAATCATAACATCTGATTTAATATCTATAATGGATGCAGTTTGACAGACAAAAATGCAAAGCACCAATTCTGAAATTTAAAAAAAGAAAAAAAATGCAAAAAATAACAATTAAAAAATAACAAATTGAGACAGGAGAAACACATTTCTGACTATGTTTTCAACATGACACTAATGAAATCAATACTTTACAGCAGTTACTGTACACACAGTGTGTTAGAACTTCCAATGACAATATCGACTGTTTACTGTAGGTTCACTTGACCTCCTAATGGCTCAAGTAAATGCAACTGAGTAAATGTAACAAGTTACTACCCACCTCTCCACCGGGTCCATATGTGTTTGCAGTAAGCGTCGTCCAGTCCAGTGTAATTTTCCTAAAGATGCTGTCTAATCAGTCTCTCTGATGTCAGGTTTTCCTTGCTTCCTTTCTAACTAAGCAAAGGACAAACTATCCATGACACCCGAGTGCTGTCATCTATTTTTAGGATGGGGGCCTTCTGAATTGACCTTCATCCTCAGCTCTGAGGATGAAGACTTTTCAGAATTGCCAGTTGCCACAAGTATAGTATAATAAATAAAAGTTGCAATGATTAGTGAAAATAAGTCATGCAACTGTGTCAACTGAATTTCCACATCTCAAAAACAATATTAGATATAATATACTTGTGCATGTAATATTAAAACTGTCCCAAGAACAAGGTGTGCCAACCTATTTAGGAAATCAGTGGAAAGAAATAGATACAAATAACCAAGTTCAGCTGTGGGCCTCCACCATGTGTTAACTCTTTGTTATCTCTGCTCAAGTGTTGTTGCATCAACAAAAAGGAGGAAGTGGAGGGAGAGACAGATAGGGAGAGGGACAGAGGAGGAGATGTGTATACGTGCAGCGCTGCACTAATCTGTGCTGCAAGGTCTGGGGGATTCCAGCCAGCTGCACAGGGAGCGCTGACCTTGGCAAAGAGCGTGTAGTTTTTCAGCCCCTGGAACAAACAAGTGTTAGATACGAGCGTCAGCCGGTCAGCCGATAAATGATTGACTCCCTTTAATGAAGCCAGAGAGGTTACACTTTAACGAGGAAGCGTGTTGCTCTGCGAATACACAAGAATACAAATTATCCGTATCACAGGATGGGACTGACCATGTTGATCATTTTCAGATCAAGATGTTTACTTTCATATTCGTGATTTTATGTGGCTTTACGTTCAGACAGACCATAGGATTCATTGTGCAACTGTCTGTCTGACTGTCTCTGCTGGAATGAAATCAAGACTAAAGTTCTGCTCACGACTGTGAGTGTTTTGTGCACTGCTTCAGCATGTTCAGCAGGAGCAGTGCAGAAACTTGCTCCTCTTCCTTGCAATCAAACTCAAACAATAACTCATTATTCATCTCCTGCTGCAATTGAGACAATTGCATCTTTCTCAGAGTAATACCCCAAGGCTCGGGTTGTTTGGCGCTGACGAGATCCAGGACTTGAAAATGAACGTACTCCAACTCTCAGTTGGAAGTATTTCCTTTATCAGGGGCCTTTTATGCCATCAGGCACACTATCTCCTCTCATTTCTCTGCCCACAATGAAAGTTAACCTTTGGCCAACTTCATGAAACGCTGCTCCAGAGTCAAACCCTTCCTGTCATATCTTTTTTTTTTTCCCTCATTACATGCGACACACTTCAGTTTTAGCAAATCCAATAACATTTCACACACTTTAACACTAAATTTATTCACATTTAGTCATTTTTCTCCCACTGTGATATTGCATGGAATGAAATAGTCCCAAAATGATTTCCCTTAAAGTCAAACAATGAGTCAGAACTTCAGTACTTCTTCATATTTTACACACATACAGTTGAAACCAAAAATGTTCATTTACTGTACAGTACTAAAAGACACATACCCCTTTTTCTCTGTGACCCACAATAAATCAAAATAAAAACTTTTCTGTTTTTGGTCAGTTAAGATGATCATCATTATTTTTGTTTTGATAGATACAAAAATAATAGCTGTTTTATGTAGGGTTTTTTTTGTTAAGAGACTCTGTTTATAACTTTCTTCAAATTTAGAAGTTACAATGCATGCTTAATATTTGGTGGTGCCGCCCTTTAAACTGACTTGGCTTAAACTCTGAGGGCCTCCTTGGTAAAGCTTCTTATAATATTTCCCACACCCAGTTTTTCAGCTCTGCTCCACATATATGTTTACGGGGTTTAAACCAAGCCTTTGTGATGGCTACTCCAAAACACTGCTTATATAAAACAGAAAAACAAAATATTAGAATGGTCAAAAGAATGTTCTTTTTGGAGCAATAGCTTCTCCAGTTCATGCTGGTACTAGACTAGTTTTATTCTTGATGATGACACATGTTCACAAGGACTTTTGCCTTTTTTCTTGGGCCCACACACATTTCACACCAAAACACGTTCACGTTCAAATGGGACAAAGACCAAGTCTCTTTTATTGATGGTAGGACAGCTGGACATGCCAAACACACTTGCACATAACTTTTTGAACAGATGAACGTGGCACCTTCATACATTTGGAAACTGTAACCAAGGGTCAGCCAGATTTGTGGAGATCCACAGTGTTATTTCTGATATCGCGGCCAATTTATTTTTCAATTTTGCAATGATGTCACGCAAGAAGGCAGTGTGTTTGAGGTGTTTACCTCAAAATACATCCACAGGTGGGCCCACATCCAACTCTAAAGGTGTGTTCACACCGAATGTGAACAAGGTGAATGGAGCGAGTTCTTTTTGTCCCTATGTAAAAGCACAATCAGGAGCCCAATAACATTTGCCGATGTGAGCGATGTGGTGGAAGCGGTATAAATGGTACAAATTGGGCAAATAGAGCAAAAAAGAGTGTTGAGCTGTCAGCCAATGGTGGTGAGACAACCACTAATTCTGAAAAAAACCTTAATGCCTCACAAAGAAAGGTTAGAGCTAAGTTTTACCCCCTTCATCCCACTATACATGCTATAAGTAAGGGGGGTGGATCATAAACATCATAGACATGGCGGTACTTGAGGTTACACAAAATGTGCTTCATATCTTCACGTTTAGACCCATGTACGTGTTTTTAAATATGCTAACAAGCGTGATAAGAGAAAAAGGTGTGTAACGGTTGTTTTGAAATGGTGGATAAAGCAAAACTATGAGATTCAGAGGGTAATTATTCAGATAAGAGGCAAATGCTAAATAGTCGCCCCATATAATTTTTTAAAGCAGGTTATAATCAATTAATTGCTTTTAGTAGGGTTTTTTTATTAGCATGCTCATCTGCCACATCCATTTAATTTCCTAACATGGAATTAACTTTCATTCTTGCCTATCATTAAACTAAAGTTTAGGTGGATTTAGACTTCTGAAGGAACCATGAAGGAATGACTTTACCGACATGTCCCGTTACGGTAAAGGCTCTAGTAAAGATGGACGCCCAGATAGCAAAAGGGGAGAAGAGTAAAGACTTTGGAGCCATAAATATTCCTGTATCATTTGATGTTTAGATATGATGTTATGTGTTTCCATACATACATGTGCGACCCAGAGTTGGACTAAGACCAGAACAGTACATTGAATAGGCTTTTATCCCGAGGTTGCGCTGAAATGGGAGATAGATGTGGGCCTGCCAGTTCTGTGTCATTACCCTGTGTCCCTAATCCTCCAGGGTGAGGCATTAATCGCGTGCCCTAACCCCTGGCCTGGCTACATAACAGCACATTACCTCATTTCCTCCAGCAAAGCAAATATAGAAGTTGAAAGGAAAACGGCCAGTCTAAGCAGAGATTTATACCACTGAGGTCAAAGATAGTTCAGCATTATGAGTGATGCAACAACATAAAATTAGAATGCTTTTTTTTTTTTTTTTTTGGATGATAACAGTATGAATGTACTATTTAGATAATATATCACTATTTGGTTCTTTAAATTTAAGGAATATCCGCACACAAAAAAAGAAATTACAATTACAAAAACAAAACAAACAAACCAAGCTTCCATTTGCTTGGATTAATGAGATCCAGGGTTCTGATCAGGCTCTGCAAGAATACAGGTTTAGATCAACTCGAATGATTATGACCCTTGGATAAATAATCAAATGGTAATAACTGTGGTCCAATTTAGAAATGTATAGCTAAAAACAAAATATTTGTCTTGTAATTACAGGGTCAGAAATTAGAATGCATAAAACCCGTGCTGCAAGGCAGACCATAATAAATTGTTTAAATAATAAATGTATCATAGCTTCATTTAGAAGTCAGACCTTGTTGTTTTGGCTGTAACAATACAATGAATTATTCTTGTTTTTCTTCATGCAAAAGTTCCTTATACTGTTTATTTAAACAGTTTGGAAACACTGTTTACCTCTCTTTATTGGTTATGCTTGAGTTCAAAGTTATTGGATCCATGGTGGCAATACCACGAGGTGGCAGAAAAAGGTATCTATTAGCAACTGAAACAACTTAAATGAGCAGGTAGTTAGATGGACTTAAACATTCGACTCACTGCAAAAGACCTGGTGCATGACTTGGGGCGCAGCAGGCACTGAAGTTACAGTTTTCACAGTACGGCAAGCACTAAATGTTTAAGGTCCCTGTGTTTAAACTTCAGGACATTGTACTTTTGGGCACACAAACCGAAAAGCACAGGAAAAGTCAGCTCCAATTTGCTCGCTACTATCTAAATGTGCTGAAAAGCTTTGGGGATTTTGTTCTGTGAAGCAATGAACCAAAACCGAAGCTTTTTAAACCTTTGGATCAGATGAATGCAGGGTGTGCTAAAAAGAACATCCTGCCTATAGTGAAGCATGGCGGTGGCTGAGTGATACCCTGGTGCTGCTTTGCCTCTCCAGGGACTGGAAGCCTGTAGTGAATAGTGGGCAAGATGGATTTAGTCAAGCTTCAGTTAATCCTTGAAGGAAATGTCATGCTTACTGCAGGAAAGCTGAAGCTTGGCCGTCATCTTCAACAAGGACAATAATCCAGGATGCCGAGACATGGTTTCAGAAGACATCTTGCAAGATATCAGAGTGGCCATCATAGTTGCTTGCCTTGAACTAAAATCTATGGTGGGACTTTAAAACCGCAATTAAAGCACAGAACAGGTAACCCACAGGTGATATTCTATTGCTTGTTGCTTGTCAATGAGGAGTGAATGCCCCCATATTGTGCACTGTGTAAACATTGTAAGAGCATACTGCATTGCCATGTTCCACAGCTAATGGCTAATTTCCAGTTCGCAATTTCCTACCCTGTACAAAATATAAGTACTGCTGTGATCTTTTGTAAGGGATTCAGACACCCTTTTAATTCAATTCAATTCAATATTATTTATATAGCGCCAATTCACAACACGTCATCTCAAGGCACTTTATAAAGTCAAATTCAATCAAATCATACAGACAGATTGGTCCAAAAATGTCCTATCTGGTGAACAATATCTATCCGTTGTTTATGCCCACTCATCTGCGCAGGGTCATTGGGGGCTGGTGCCTGTCTCCAGCACTCAGTGGATGAGAGGTGGGGTACACCCTGGACAGGTCGCCAGTCCATCACAGGGCAAAACCAACCATAGACACACACACTCATGGACAATATTAAGAGACCTAACAGTTTTAACTTAACACTCATGTTTTTTGTACTGTGGGGGAAGCCGGAGTACCTGGAAAGAACCCACACGTACACAGGGAGAACATGCAAACGGCATGCAGAAAGAACCCTAGATGGGATTTAAACCCTCTTGCTGCAAGGTAACGGTGCTGTTGCCCACTGTTCCACTGTCGAGCTCCCTTTGTGACACATCTGCTTCAGTATCTTAAAAAAAAAACTTAGTTAACTTTAACACCAGAGCTGTTTGGTGTGCTTTTAACAAGCTGGAGTTTGTTTCCTCGGATTGGCTGCTTTGCTTGAGCTGCTGTGGAAGCTCATCTGAACTCTAGCATGGACCAGAACTCGAACTCTGGTGCACCTGGAAACGTGGATCCTGGTTTACTTGCAAGTCAGCTATGGTGCAGTTCACTTACCGAGGCAGAGCCGATGGACTATCCAGCAAACCACAGGGAGGAAGTGACGTGTGAGTCACAGAAATGTATTTGATCAGAAAACGTCTTAATCCTTGCAATGCCCTTCTGTGTAATCACATCAGCATTTCATAGTCTCTCCCTCCTACTGTTTTTAGTTATCTAACGCTGCAGTTGTCTCATGTACACAGAACAACAGCAGCACTCTGCCTCGCCCGCTGCTCATACTGGGCAGCTTCCTGTGATAGCACCCTATAGTAGGAGATCTTGTCAGCACATGATGTTGTCCAGGAAGTTTACTTTCTATTTAAGGTATGCCTTCTCTGTGTAGTTAAAAGGAAGTTGTATAAAAAAAACTCAGATAGGCTTTCATTTGTCAATAACAACAAAAAGGACTTCAAAATCATATTAAATAATTATAGAAATAATGACCCTTCAGTATTGCAAAATTAATCCGTAACAATAATGGCTCACTTTTGGTGAGCTAGCCATATTAGATAAAATAAAAATCTAAAATAAAAATCTGAATAAAAAAATTGCATGAAAAAATAAAAAATCTCAATTCTGAGAAGATACGTATGCTAGTTGTTTCTTTTCAATTTAATAATACAAATTAAAAAGACACCCTAGCTATTAGCATGTTACTTGGAACAACATACTACTTTAAGACCATACTACTGCTGGCGAACAAAGCTATAAGTACCATTTCACCCCTACGTGAAATGCATTATGATATAATAGAGGTGAGTTGTGGTTTTTCTTTCTCCGTGTTTCCCTCACCTTGCTCTCTGATTGGCTGCACATCACTTCAACAGGTTGCATGCTCATCTGTCCTCGGGGAACACCACACACTATGATATCAGGGCCAAGACAATCCAACATGTTCAATAGCCCCGATTTGAGGTTGGAGTGACCCCGACGTCCTTGCGAGCAGACTAGATCACTCTTAACATGCCACGCATGGCAGGAATATCTCTTAAGAATACCTCAAGAGCCGTCCCGAGAATTCGGGCATGTCGGAAGGGGGAGATTGGTGTAAAAATCAGGCTAATTAGCTTGCCATGTGCACCAGGCTTCAGTTGTAGTTTCTTTGGCAGCGCCTATCATCTTAAGAAAGTGATTTAGCATTATGTCTCCAGTACAGGTGCCAGTTCTATAGGGGCACTGGCCCCTGGTGACCCCTGTCTAGAACCGCCCATGGGTGGCAGGTTGGGATAGTTGGCAGGGGATGTCAAAAGCCCCATTTACACTACCCTTGTTAAACCGATCCATGCCGAGCTTGGTCCGAGCTTGGATCAGTTAACCAAGCCGAGCTTGGTTCTGACGACCGTTTACACACCAAGCTATCTCGGTTCCTTGGTTTCCTCGCCTCCTAGTGACGATCTGCGGTACTACTACTCTCTGGGTTTGAGGGCGGCACCAAGCAAATCAAAATGCCGGCGCCCGTAACGTTCAGGCAGTTATGTTTGGTGATACGTCGTTGTTTGTGGCGAGTCAGGCGAAGACGGCAACTTTTGGTGAATTTACTTGACAGAGTCGGCTTTTGGGAAGTGGATAAGACAAACGAACAACTAATAAGGATTTATAGACACAAGAAACAACGACAGACGCTGAGGTTCATCACACTGCTAAGCAGAATCATCACTGGAAACCGTGTGGCACGGTAAGGAAGCTAGTATTATTATGAATGTCTGAAATGTCAGCTGAGCGCACAGAGATGACGCGGTCTGCTCATGCGCTCTTCGTTATCAGATAACTGAGATAGGGAAAAACTGAGCCGAACCCACCTCTGGAACTGGTCCGCATTTAGCGCGGTCAGTTGTGTCTGGCTCGGTTCAGTTCAGTTTGCGTTCTATTTACACTCTATAGTTATCTTGATTACCAAGCTCGGACTGATCTCGACTCGGTTAAAAAAAATTGTGTAAACGGTGTAAAAGTGTCATGCAGGAACCAATAATTTTCACAAAGGATTATTTCTTTATTTAAGATATAGCCCACTGTTAGTTTTTGTGTTGTTTTTTTTTTTTTTTTTCATTCTTTGAATTTGACATTCTTATTTCTAAACATGCTGTTATACGTCAGTTAATTTTAAGTTAGCATTGTTTTTGCTTGTGTGTGTGCGTGCGTGCGTGCGTGTGTTTTACAGTGCACTAAATCAGCAGCTTGTAGATTACTTTTTGCATTCTGTAATAACTCTGAGCGGATAACGTGGGTACATGTGAACGTCGGCGTTAGATGCAGGTCACATGGCTGGTATGCATGCAAATGACAGGCGGGAGCAGAGACAAGAGGGCCTTGATGGTAGGAGGGGGGAAGCCGAGAGGAGGACGGGGGGAGGGAGGCAGGCAGGCAAGGCAAGGCAGACAGAAACTCGGGGCGCTCCTCTAGACAACGGGGAGCGCTGCTCTTGGTTGCCGAAGAGAAGCGTCTCCAGTTCGAAGCATCCCCCTCCGTCTCTCGTTCGCGGTTTAATGTGTCAGAGCGGCGTTTGATTGCCGTCGCCACCTGGACATTATTTATAACCGACGCAAAAATTGGATGGGACGCACCGCCGAGCCGAGCAGAGACACTCCCGGAAATAACATGCGTACTCTCAGCCCGTCACGTAGGCTCACTGAGGATTTGCGTTGCTGTGCGGCTGCCGTAGGTAGGTACATGTTCTGTGCTCTCCCAGCGAGGGCTTTGTACATGCTTTATTTTTTTCACATGAAAACCTTGTTGTTTAGGATTTCGAAATACAACCTTGAAATCAAAAATGTGTGTTTTGGTATTCTGCTAGATTTATCTGAGGAATGCATTGGGCTGTTAGTTCAGCTTTGTCAGAACCAGACAAAGACAATATAAATTAGTTTGATGGTTGTGTAATCAAAACATTTTTTTATTTATTTATTTTTAATCGCAATCGCTTGTTTCTAATACAATAACAGTGCCTAGTTAGTTTTTACGGTGTCATTTAATCATAATTATGTAGCGTATAATAACCAAAGTAAAACGTTTTTTGTCTTGTCCCGATTTTACTATTTTATTTTATACTGATGCTGTTTGACTGTCCGTTTACAGTGATAATGCAGCACTACTACGCTTGATATTTTGATTTTGAACTGTTCAGATAAAATCAAAAGACATATAGGAATGCAGGGCTTTTTGTGGCAACCAAAAATGTTTACTCACCCAGGCTCACTGCCAGGGCCGAACCAAGATCTTATGGGGCCCAAGCAGAATTTGACTTGGGGTCCCGCGGCCAGTTAGGACCACACCCACCAGCCGCCATCCCTAACCCAAAAGGAAGCTTTGTTTTTCAAAGACAAACATTTGCTTTGGCAGTTTTTCTCGGCAAAAATGCTACATTTTACAGTAAAGAACATTGCAGAATAAAGGATGTGTTGCATCCTTACATACATTTGCTAATTTAGATAAAATAATAGTGAAAATAGAAAAAAAGCCAATTTATTAACTGCACAATTAACTAATTGTAATTGTGCTAAGATTATAAACAAATATAATTAATACCTATAGCAGCATTTTTCTTACCCTCTTATTTTAATAGGTAAGGCTGACCGATGAAACAAATTCATATCATAGACCACAACAGGGCTTTTAAATAAAATAATTAATTATACATAGTTAGAACATATATTTATAGCAAAGTTCCCCATTTACATTAATTGATTATTTACTCATTTTAACATTAAAGTCATTGATAAACTTATTTGTCTAATGTATGACTTGACTATTTACTTTAAATTTATACGTAAGTATTTATTTGATATATTCATGTATTGATCCATGGCACAGTTAATGAGTTAATATTTGTTTAAAGTATTTATATATGTTGTCTAATTTCAATAAAAATTTAATAAATAAATTGGATTATACATAAAGATGCCAGGATTTCCTTGATTATTCTTTACTTTCTATGGTACCGTTGATTGTGAAATAGTTTAAGATGTCAATATTGCTCATTTGTTTTGTTTCCTTTTTAAAATTACTGTTGCCAAATGTTTCTAATCACTTAATGTATGACTATATAGCTGTTTTTAAACCTATAAATTGTTTTAAATAATGATTAAAACATTCTTCTTTCCAATTCAATCCTTCTTAATGGATTGAATTGTGGCACATTTTACCATTCATACTATACTGCAACATGTGCTATATTGCACCTAAGTAACATGGCCATTTATTTACTAATGCTCAGCATGACAGTCTACACTGCACCTATTTATAGACTCTAAAAACGTATCATTTAACTTTCCACAGATGTCCCACGCTGTCTAAATATGTTTAAAAGGAGCACAGAAACAAACACAGAGCTCTAGAGTGACTGGTGAAATCAGAGCAGACGAAGGATTGGGGACATGATACTTGCAGCGATCCTCTCCGTAAGAGGAAGCAGCGGCTCAGTTAGAAAATGAAGCAAGGACGTGAGGTACGTGTGCACCCAGCAGACGACCAGATCAAATGGAGAGTTTGGGGCTGACGGAGCTCTTGAAGTCAAACTCTACCCTTGGATCCATCGTCTTTTCAGAGTTGCAGGACAGAAGAAGCCAGCAGACAGAGATCCACAGCTCATACCGGGCAGACATGGGTCTAAACGGTTTCTGCGCAGGGCCCGCCGGGACTCAGACGGCTGCCGAGCTGCTCGCTGACATGGCCTCGCAGACAAACTCCCCAGGGATCACCAGCCCAACGAAGCAGTCCAAAAGTGGCGTGCCGCTTTACAACGGTGGGGTTGGGTCTCCGTCGGCCACCGTGGAGGCCAGCCAGGCGGAGGTTTTGGCCCACACGCCGCCCGGCTACCCGGCACAGGTGAACGGGATGGCCGCTAAGACGAGTGGCACTGTCTGTCCGTTCAACGGCAGAGGCCTTACGGTGGAGAATGCGGACAGGACTGGTCACGAGAAATGTTCTTTAGGAATGAGGCGAATCAGCGAGGACCTCAAAGTAAGGCAGGCGCATCAGTTGAAGAGGAAGAATGGGGAGAGCTGGGACATGGGATCAGAAATCCTTAATGGTCATGTGATGGGCTCTCCGGGGTTAGGAGGCTCAGCAGACCCAGCTTGTGGAGCAGGGGAGTTAGATTTTAAGCGGAGGAAATTGCCAGATGGAAGTATTGTTAGCAAGCCATCAGAGCCCCGTAGAGTGACCCGACCGGTCGCCCCAGTAAGAGTCACTGTCAACAGCAACAGCGCCGGCTCTTATACCCAGCCAAGCTATGCCCCTGATAATGCTAACCTGCACAACGGACATTGCGCTGCACCGTCAGACCCTCTGGCTATACCAAGCCTGCCCTCCATTCCAGCCATGCTGCCTCCTGCGGGGACTGGATGGTCATCAGAGCGTGTCGCCAGGCAATATATCATCCCCTGCATGAAGTACTATGGTATTTGTGTGAAGGACAACTTCCTTGGCAGGCAGCTGGGCGACAAGGTCCTGGAGGAGGTGGAGGTCCTGAACCAGAGCGGGAAGTTCCGGGGCGGACAGCTGGTGAGCCAGAAGAGCATTCCCTCCCGCAGCATCCGGGGTGACCAGATTGCCTGGGTGGAGGGGCAGGAGCCCGGGTGCCACAGCATTGGAACCCTGATGGCTCACATCGACGAGGCTGTCATGTACAGTGCTGCCAACGGGCAGCTGGGGAACTGTGTCATCAATGGACGCACTAAGGTGAGAGCCAGTGATTTGATTTAGGAGGGTGTGGGCTCCAGAGTTGAAGCCTAAAGCAACAGGGAGGGGGGGATTGGAAACATTTTGGCAGTTTTGGTATAACTATTACCTCCGCTCTCGGGTTACTCTAGGCCAGACTGCAACGATCTAGTCTACTGCAGGCAGAGGGAATGTTATTCCAGTGCGTCTCACGGTAAACAGAACGGAACAAAATAGCCCCTTGTAGCGTCCGAATGACGTCATTTGACGTTGTGGTTTATTGGCTTGCATCTGTTGTGCCGCCCTTTATCTTTGTGTTTGTAAGGCCGACATGTGGGCATGCACACACAAACGTACACACTCCCTCCACAGGTAGCGTGTCAGGATGAGCCATGTGACTTTCCAGCACATGGAGACTGGGGAGGTTACTGCCCCTGTTTTCGCCTTCATACCACCGCAACCTAGAAGAAGAGGGAAACAAAATAAAAGTGTATCTCCTCTGTCATCACTTTATCTCTGCCAGCATTTTCTACCATCACTTTGACCACACAAACGTGACGCGAGCATGGTAGAAGGGGGATGTTTTTGTTTATTTTTCTCCCCGTTATCTGATGGCTCATTCCACGTGAGCTGCATGAAAAAAAAAGCTTGAGTGAAAGAAATGTCTCCATCAGACCTTTAGCCTCTCCTTCTTTTATAAACTTTATTTTTTAGTAATGACTGCGTTGTACCAGGATCTCCCGTCTTGCTGTAAGTGAGAGACGAGCACGCTCCCGGCTCTGCGGCGCTCCCAGTCCCGGCAGGATCCACACACTCCAGACAATGTGAATCAAAGTTGTTTTTGTAAAAGCCTGGCAGAAAGATCAAAACCTGATGTCAAGTCTTGGGCTTTAGATTATTCCGCTCATGGTGAACTGTGTAAACTGTTATGTCCCATGAGGAAATGGATCCACAAGACAAATTGGTTCATCTGATTTAACAAGTAGGCACATCACTACTCCCCAGGGGAAATTTAGGGAAAGGCGACACCTGAATGCAGGCAGCCACAGGCCCATACCCTCAGTCTTTGCTGAATCAGGAGGGCTATAAATGAGATGCTTAGGATGATAAAGTTAAATAGGTATGGAGCATAGTATTATTGTGTTCTTCTCTCGTCTGCAGTGATTTGTCGGGTTTCTGTCTGGCCTCCCAATGCTTGTACTATGTACTTCCTAAAGTCTTTGCACCATAACCTTGTTCCTCCCATATGTTTAACATCAGACTTTGCCCTCAGTACATGCATGCTCTTGTAATTTACAAAAGCCTGAGGCAAGGGCACGTTGGTGGCCTTTGCTTCCTTGGATGTGGAATGACTGTGCTTTTTTTTTCTCCAGGTCCTCATGCGTCTTTAAAAAAGTTTATAGGTGCCGGGTATGAGATTCTCAGCCTGTGATAACCGATTTTGCTACAAAACAACAACAAAAAACAAGCATAACAAGATCTAATTGCGTTTCGTTTTTTTACAGAAAAGTAGCAGCTATGCACGCGGTGGCTACAACAATATATTATTGTAGCTATAAAATTCCTTTAATTTATGCCATTTATTTATTTATTTTTTTCTAATACAGATATAGACAGAAATATGGATAATTATAGCCTCTAAATTCAGAGATGGGGTTTAAGTTCTAGTAGCCCAGAATATATATAGACATGCACCAATAAACCAGGTAGAGGAAATTCCAAAAGTCCAGTAATCTGATTTATTTTTAAAATGTATTTATCAAAGTATACAGTATATACATGTACAGTATATAAAAGTCACTAGTATTTTTTCAGTTGTTATAAAGTCAGATAAACTTAGACAAGTTAAGTATATTTGTGTTTTTAGCAATAAGATAATTCAAAGTGCTTTACATGATAAAAAAAATAAGTACATTACAGTGGCATAGTAAAGGAAAGTGAACAAAATGTTGGACTGAAGCCAACTTTAAACAAATGGGATTTTAACCTTTATTTAAAGGGACTTTTCTGGGAGTTTGTTCCAGATTAGTAGAGCATTAAAACTGAATGCTTCTTCCCCGTGTTCGGTTTTGATTCTGGGAATCAAAACCGAAATCAGAACTCAGAACTGGCCAAGAAAAGCTTGATCATGCCTCTCAAAATGTTGCTCCTTTTAACTCGTCTGGTCTTTTATAATGAAACACTGAGAGTGTAATTGGCTAAAATTAGCCAGTCGACTAGTAGAGACATCTGCTGTGGTAGCCAGCCTGCAATTGGCAGCTTTACAAACATGTGTAAAGGGGAGACGCTGAACTTCGCTTTCTTGTTTCGACTAAATCTAAAGTCCGACAAGGCCATTTTTAGTGCTTGGAAAAGAAAGCTCTTCTTTCAGTGCTTGCTTTCTTCATGTGCCCCATAGAGCTAGAGAAAACTCTGACCACTCTCTCTGGCACCTCATTAGCAGCATTATAATTGTAAGAACAGCATGACTTAAAACGTCTTTTTTTGTGGTTTTGCAACCGTTACTTTATAAACCTTTGGTATATCTTGATACCACCATCCTGTGAATGCTTAGTGTCCACTGAGGAGAAAATGTGTCTTGAAGATAAATCAGGACATTTTATTCATTCTTTGATAGTTTAAGCACTTAGCCATTCCTGACTGAACTTGATTTATTCCTTAAAGACAACGAAGATACATACAGCTTCATTACAGCCTCTGTTATTTTATAACTGGAACAGTGCAGTAATTTGCTGTTTTATTTTGTTTTTTTTAACCTTTTTTTTGACCTGGTTTTTATGACACAACAGTGGATTACAGATTATTCTGTACATCAGGTTGTGTTTATATAACCGTTTTCTACAGATTATTCCTTTTGTCTTTTTTGGC
>NC_046378.1:22326127-22392976 GCF_011125445.2 Fundulus heteroclitus | reverse complement strand
TTAGTATTCACTCAAAACTAGTGCTGTTGGGTTTGTTTTTAAATGTAAGTGGATTTAAGTGGCTGATCATTCGTTCATATTTCTACCTCTCTTTTCTATCCATCCAGTCGAACTGAGATGCCCGACACACCCCTGGATCTGCTGCAGCTACCGGAGAGCATAAGAGCGGAGAGACTCCGAGTCAGCTCGCCCCCCACTGATGGCTCCCCACAGGCCCGAGGTAGAGCACACGACTCGTCTTGCCTGTAGAAAAGACGTCAGTGGAGAGTTACTTGCAAAAGTATTCACACCTGCAAACTTTTTTGTTTGCAGTTGCAACCAGAAATTTCTAGGTGTTTCACTGGGATTTTATTTGATAAACCAGCAAAAAGCAGTGCATATTTGTGAAGTGGGAGGGAAGAGGATATTTGGTTTTAAAATTTTTTTAGCAAATAATTGTGAAAATTGGGCATTAATTTGGATTATGCCTCCTTTATTTTGACATTGCTGCAAAATGTACCAAATAGCTTTCAGAAGTCACCTAACTAGTAAATGGTGTCGACCCGTGTGTTACTATACTCTCTGGAAATAGAGCTTTTCTGTGACAGAGCAGACATGGCAGGGGAATAAACATGTTGTAAACTCTAAAGCTTAGGTTTCAAAACAATATACCATACAAGGGACATGTGAAAGTGTACCGTTCGATTCGTCACTATTCATCACTGTCCACCTAAACTGACAGGCTGAACAAGGAGAGCAATAATCAGAGAAGCCACCAAGAGGTAAATGGTGACTCTTGAGGCAGTGCAGATATGCAAAGCTTAGGTGAAAGGATCTACCAATAGGACAACTATTAGCCATGCACTCTACATATTTCGCTTTCATAGAAGAGCAGCAAAAAGAAATCCATTGCTGAAAGGAAGCCATCCAGGGTTTTGTTTGCAGTTTCTCAAAAGCCAACCCAGAGAGCATGCGGATGGTAAATCTGGCTAAAAATGAACTTTTTGGCCCTTTTTTTAAACGCTGTGCTAAGAACCACCTCTAGCACATCATAATCAATTTGACACGCGGAGGTGGCAGCATCATGATGCAGGAATATTTTGCAGTGTATTTATGCTCTGTGTATAAAAGTGCAGGGCAATCCTGGAAGGAAACCTGATGGAAGCTGCAAAATACTCGAGACCGGGGCAAAGGTTTCAGCTTCCAGCAGCACAAAGACCCCAGACATACACCCAAACGTCCATTATATGGTTTAAAACAAAGTGGATTCATTTGTTAGAATGGCCCAGTCAAAGTGTGCAATGAATGGATTAAATTACCATTTTAGAAGTTCAAAGCTGGTAGAGAAGTCCTGAAAGACCTGCTGCTGTAATCGCGGCAAAAAATTTGTTTCACAAATGTTTTTCCCAGGGAGGCTGAATACAAATGTACACCCTACTTTACAAATCTGTATTTGTAAAATTAATTGACAACCATGTATCGTTTTATTCCATCTACTTTGCTATATTCACTACTTTGCGTTGGTCTGTCACATAGTAAAATCATAGAGAAAATACACCGAGGTTTGGTGAGGAACTCCTTCTCTTCACTATGAGCTCTTTTCCTCCTCAGGTCAAACACAGGGGAAGAGTTCAGCAGGAAAAAGTGACCCTGACAGTAAAGCTAGAGAGAAATTCGCTGCCCCCCGCCGTCCAATCAGAGGAGAGGAGGAAAGCGCCTGCTGAGGTCTGACAACGAGGGAGCGCCTCCTGAAAGTCGCCGTCGCCTGGAGGAACTGCGACACACAGAGGAGGCCGTGTCAGCCTCCTCAGACCTGGCAAGTGAAAGCGAGGGGGGACGAGGAGGACGAGCCGGAGTGGGACCAGGGGGGGGACAGTGACAGACTGAAGCAGGAAGACAAGCGCGGAGGGGGCAAACAGTAGCAGAGGAGGGGACACCCCGACCAGAGGGGACAGAGCGGGCAGGGTGCACAACGGCCGGGCTGTTATCCAGCAGCTGAAGAGCGTGGTGACCCCGTCTACCATGCCTGGCAGTCCCACCATCAGACTGAACAGCAAGTCCTGACCACTGGAGGTGCTGCTGGGGGTCACACACTCAAACCTCCACCTCCCACACGCACACCTCTCAGCCCCAGCCGTCGCACGCACACACGCCGTCCAGTAGCCTCAACTGCGACAGCCCCACCCCCCGATCCCCGATTCCTCGTCCAGCAGCGAAGCCCCGCCGAAAGGCTTGTTCACCCCTCCCTCCCCGGCCCTGTCCCCCGCCATGTCGTGTCCTCCCCCAGCCGCTGAGGACAGGGCTGTCTCGGGGCGGTCAGTCTCGGCGCCGCTGGTGGCGGCGCAGGTAAGGGCCCCGACTTCGAGCTGCTCCAGAGCTGGCAGGCGGCGCGGCAGGACGGGTCCTCTTTCATCCCCCTTGCTCTCGCCCGCAGGGCCTCAGAGCCTTTACGCCCCGAGCACTATCCCGCTAAACGCTCCGCCGGAGCTGCCCCCCCTCCCACCATCATGGCAACGGGCACGGTGACGGCCTGCAGCTACGATCGGATCACCACAAGGGACCCCCGCCGACCTTCTTCCCACACTTACAGCGGCTGGCCGGGCTGCCACCCTTCAGTGGTTTCTCGCCGTCTGACAGCCCTTTCTCTTCCGGCCTGCCTTTCTGTATGAATGGATTGAGGGGGGCTGCGGGCACAGAGGAGGACTGAACCTCACCGGGGGGGAGAAGGAGAGAGGGGAAATGAAAAAAAAAAACGGAGTGACATGACAGACCGAGAGACACCGAAAAGGGCACGAAAGACGGGACATTAGGCCTCTAAGGACATTACTAATTGGACAATGAGCTGAATAACCGCAATCTGAAGAATACGACACAAAATTTACTCTGAACCAGTGACAGCGGCTCTCAGAGAAAAACATGACATGGACACTTTTGACTGGCTGTCCCTAAAGACTTCTCATCTCCGCAACAATAATAAACTCTGCTCTGTCTTTCTCTAGACGACCGCAATGCTTTCTGTGTCTCTTCCACTTGGAGAAGCCATACTGTACATAGCTACGAACGAAACCACGAAGATCCTCAGCTTACACCCATGTCACTTTTACTCCAGTTAATCCAGCGGAAACAGTAGAAGGAGGCGGACACGTTGTTGGGAGGGACGAAAGAGACATTTGGAGTAAAACCTTTTTATCATTGCAGTATTATATAAAAAAAAAAAAAGTATCTCTTTCACTGGGCTCCGGAGGAGAGTTTAACTGTAAGGTTTCCCTTAATATAGATAGAGATGACTTTTGATGTTTTATATCTGATCTCTGAAAGATATTACAGATGTGTTCATCAGTCAGCCATACTTAAAGCACAGTGTTGGGACAAAACCGTGAATAATGTGGTCCCAGACATTCCAGAGAGGAAACCGCATCGCAGACGGTTGTTGTTTGAATATAAGATGGTAATTTGTTTGACTAAGTGTTAATTATAGTATATTCTTTATCAAGTTGAGGTTGCGTTTGTGTATGAAAGCCATATTGTCGTTTTGTTTTTTATTGTTTTATTTTAAACATTAACACGTTGACGTAGGATCTTTGCGTCCAAACAGAAAAAAAAAAATAACATAGTTTTTATTGGATGTGCAATGTCATCCAAGTACTCGTTCCGTTCTTTTCCGTCTTATATGTTTTGAAAAAAGTATATTTCTGAGAATGTTTAGGGGAGGAAAACGGTGCGGGACAGAAAGTGTTTTTGTCACCTGGACCTCTTGTGTTTTTTATGAGCACTTACTGAAATTTGTTCCGGCGTGAACTCGATGCACTTGGTGACTCGGATGTTTGATCCTGTTAAAACAGAAAACAACAGAAGTGGTCGTTAATAATATAGACTGACCACAGAGCACTGAAGAGGGAGGGGGTTGTGGTAGTTGTGTAAAAAAAAAAAAAAAAAGGAAAAAGAAAAAAGACAGGTCGATAAATAGACCCTCAGTGGTCATTAAAATATGACCATTTGAGGTCAATAAATAAAACCAGTCAACCTGAAATAAGGACTTAAATTAAAGTAGAGGAACGAGGCTCTCGACATTTATTAGCATCTCCGGTAAAGATGTACAGATGAATTCATCTTTTATTGCAGCACCATAATTTCACAGTAAATACCTGCTTTTAATTTGAATGCTAATATAAGGTAAGGAAAAGCATACTTTTTAAAAAAATTATAGGAGTGTCAGGGGACGAGAAATGGGCATTTTTCCAGTATCAAGGTGTAGCAAGGTTTAAAAATGATAGCCATTTTAAAACCACAGTATTTCACTCAAACCTAGTCCTAGTTTTGTTTTTTTCCCAGCTGTTGCTGCACACTGCCAGTCAGCTGGCTTAAATAAGAGCACTACACTTTGTTCTTATTTACAAGGAACACAAGTTTAGCTGTTCTGAATTATTTCTGAAGTAATCAAAGATATCTTTATTGTCACTTAAATGGAATAATGAGATCAAAGGAGAATTTTGGCTCAGCCAAGTATAAATTAAGTCCAAAATAAAATAATAAAAAAAAGAGAATAATGCAAGAATATTTACACATATTTGCACATTTTGTTGCAAATATGTGTAAATATGCATGGATAATCACTTTGTAGAAACTGAAAGAGCGCCTCCCTCCGCTCTTATTAAGAAGAAAGCCATGAAATTTGTTGCAAGCAAACAGTAATTTCAGTCTGACAGCTGACTAAGAGCAGATTGGCTACCGGAACGGATAGCCTGAATAATTACCCACCAAATATCAGTTTGTTATACTCGTGTTGGTTTATAATGAGACAAAAAGGTCAATTATTTTGTGCAATAAGTGCTTGAAAACTAATACTAAATTTAGTATGTGTTTTTGTATATTTTCACTTAAGTTTATGTGTCAAAATGAGAGTAACAAATGTTACAGATAATATTATTAGAATTTAATGACAAGTTACGATAAGTTAACAGCATTAAACATACTTGTTGCCATTTTTTTTTTCATTTTTTTATAAAAGCATTATTTTATGATATTCTGATACCAACCCATAGGTTCAAGGGATTTAGGTAAATTACTAAGTAAATTATTAAACTGGTGAATGAAACAAAAAAAAAGAGCTGATCAGGTAAATATTGTACAGTAGATTATTCCATTATGGCAGTCAGAACCAGGATTTAAAGTTTTATCAGCAGCAAACTAGGCTGGACAAAGAGTCAAGCTCATATTGTCTACATGTACAGTGAGGAAGATTGTAAGAGAGGGACATACGTTTCCAAAGCTCACCGATTTTTCACTGTGAGATAATGTTTCTGCAATATCAGATCAATTTGTTTTAAGGCTTTTTAGATGTTTACCAGGGGTGCCAATAAAGGTGGTAGGTGCTATACATGGTTCAAAATGAAAGGAAAACTAGTGTTTTATACTAATTAAAATGCTTTTCATGACTATGACTGAAAAAAAAATGCATTTTCTACTTTTCAATTTGTGCTTGTATTAGATAAAACACTCACAACTTGGGAGTTTGCATTTTGAAAACATTAAAATCCTAAACTTTGACCCTTTTCACACAAAAAAAAAAATATCTCTGCAATGATACATCCAGACTATTGGGTAGTTTCCATAAATTATAAAAAATATGAACTAAGAAATTGTTTACTAGCACTTTGGAATGAGGTCTTTTGCACCGGCCGCTAAAACACAGAAAAAAAAATGTCATATCTTTGGAATTTTGAGGCCGTTTTTTTGCCTCCAAATTGAGATTATCGTTAGTATCCGCTGAGGATTTAGTTCACACACAAACCTGATGTTCCAAGTCCGACGTTTGGGGGGGAAGAAAACCATTCAATCTGCTGTGTGCAATACACGCATATGTTGTAGCCGTCACAAATGCCAAGTGTGGGAGCGCACTTGTTCTCGGGTGTTTACCAGTGTAAAAATGCGAGTGTGGATGCTGTTCCGAGTGTGCATTTGCTTGTGTGTGGGTGTCTTTTTGTTTCTGTCTTTTGTTCTTGTTGTTGCTGAATTAAAAAAAAAAAAAAAAGCTAACCCCTATGCCCATCACTGTGAATCTAACATTATCCTCCTCACATGTTTGTGAATATGTCAGCCACCCATCAAAGAAAATGAACAAATGTAAAGATTAAAAAAAAAAGAAGAAAAAACAATTATGCAGATGAAGATAACAATAAAATATTCCAGTAGAGGAGCACAAATCAAGATTTTGTTGTATTTTCTTCACTCTTGCTCATCTTTTTGATTAACCTAATGAAAAGTCTGACTTTGTATTCAAGTGGCTCACTTTAAAGATCTGCAGGTTTGTTCCTCATTTACTTTTGCATTTTGTAAATGTGTAAGTATTTCAACACTAGCCAGTGACAGGCAGCTTAATAAAATGTTTAACAGACTACGGGTTGCAGCTTTTTAGCACATATACAGCCCCTTGCAAAAGTAATAATATACCTTGATAATTTTATTTGGATTGTATATTGGCAGAAACATAAAAAGAAGATACACTTATATTTAATTATGAAGGGCAAAGTTTTTAAAACGGTTTTTACAAATAAAATTCTAAAAATGTAGCGTACACTTGTATTCACCATACTGTTTTCATAGTTCATAGAGCCACCTTTCCCTACAATTAAAGCTGCAAGTATTTAGGGTGCCTTTCTATCTGCATTCAGTGGCTCACATTTTTGCCTGTTCTTCTTTTCAAAGTAGTTTCAGCTCATATAGAGGAATTTCAATGTTCAAGTCTTGCCAATAATTCTTAATTTGAATTAGATCCAACCCGTCCTAAAACATGAATCTGCTTTACAAATCCTTCTGCTGTAGCTCTGACTGCATGTTTAGGGGGATTTTCCTGCTGGACGGTGAGCTTCCTGTCTCAAGTGGTTTCCTGCCTCACCTTTGCACGCATTTAGCTCCATCCATCTTCAACTTAGACCAACCTTCCTGTCTCTCCTGAAGAATAACATCCCCAAAGCAGGATTCTGCTACCTTTTACAGTCCAGCATTTCGTGCCTGATGATATCAGAGCTCCGTGTTTGACCTGTTTGCCGCATCTCCGACACAGCTTGTGGCCTTCTTTCAACAATTCAACAACCTTGCTGCTCTTCCATAAAGGTGGAAGTACATGACTAATAGTTGTCCTGTCACCGTAGCTGTAGATCTCTGCAAAGATGGACCTCTTGACCGCTTCTCTGATTAATGCTCTCTGTGCTTGGGAGGCGACGTTCCTTAAGGGAACTCGGAGTAAAGGGGAGATAATTATTAAGGTCTTCACAGAACCACTGTTTTGTGACTATTTACAGAGCCTTGCAAAAGTAACAACCCCCCTTGTTATTTGACCTGTTTCGTTGCCTCATAGCCTGGAATTAGAATCGATTGTCTGAAAGTTTTAAATTACATTTACAGCAAATGCCTACAAAGAAGATTTTCGAATTGTGACGCATGCGACTAATAGGACAAAATAACAAAAACGTCAGCGCGTAGGACTGCCCATACCTGAAATTAGTACTTTTTTTAGAGCCACCATTTGCTGCAATTCCAGCTGCTAGTGGCTTTGGACACGTCTCAATGAGCTCGCCACATCATGTCACCTGAATTTTTGCCCATTCCTCAAGGCTAAACTGCTCCTTCAAGTTTGATTGTTTTCACTTGTGAACAACAATCTTCAAGTATTGCCACAAATTCTCAGTTGGATTGAGGTCTGGACTTTGACTAGACCAATTGCAACGCTTTTAAATGTTTCCCCTTTAATCACTCTAGTGTTGCTTTACTTTTAGGCAGTGGTTAGAGCACTAAACTAGTGGTTTAGCATCGCACTTTCATCCTGGAGGTTCTGGGTTCCACTTCCACAGGCTGCCACTTTTGGGCCCTGAGCAAGACCCTTAGCCCTAGATTGCACCCCAGGCATCACACCCTGGCAGCCCACTGCTCCCCAAGGGATGAGTTAAATGTAGAGCACAAGTTTCATTGGAACGTACGTTGCAATGACAAGATGATTACCAGCATGCTTCAGGTCAGTGTCTGGCTGGAAGGTGAACCTCCATCCCAGTTTCAAATCCCAGGCAGACTAGAATATCCCTGTATTTAGCTCCATCCATCTTTCCCTCAGTTGTGGAAAATCATCCCCACAGCATAATGCTGCTACTACGACGATGTTTCACTGTTGGGATGTTGGGTTTGCCCCAGACAGTGGCTAAAAAGTTAGATTTTAGTTTAATTTGACCTTCCATATATTTGGGGAATTACCCATGTGCCTATTGGCAAACTCAAAACGTCCTATTTTTAATATAATAGGTGCTTTTTTCTGATCACGCTTCCATTAACCCCAGCTCCATGGAGGGTACGGCTTATTGTAGTCCTATGGACAGAGCTTCCAATCTTTGCTCTGAAGCTCCTTCAGGGTTACCTTTGGTCTTTGTGCTGCCTCTCTGATTAATGCCCTCCTTGCCTGGTCTGTAAGTACTGGTGTGTGGCCCTTTCTTGGCAGGTTTGTTTTGGTAACATGCACTTTCTATATAAAGATGATGGATTTGTGCTCCAGGGAAAACATCAAAGATTTGGATATTTTTTTTATAACCACGCCCTGACTTGTACCCCTCAAAAACCCTGTCCCTGACTTGTTTGGAGAGCTCCTTGGTCTTCATGGTGTGATGCTTCTTGCTTTGTGGTTTTGCAGCCTCTAGTGCCTTTCAGAGAAGGTGTGTTTTTGCTGACAGATAACGTTAAACTTAGACTGCACACACACAAATGAACAAAAAGAAAAGAAAATGTTCTTGATAGGAATGTATTTGCACTTGATTTGAGCAAGTACATGAGATGATCTGCCAATAGAATGAGCTTTTTTCCCCTAAATTAAGATAATTAGTTATACTGAACTTGAAATAAAATGAAGGAGATGGGTTGTTCCTATTAAAGTGCAAAAATCATATTCCTTTGGCAGATAATCTTATTCACCTGCTCAAATCATGTGCAAATACACTCATTTCAAGAAAATTCTGCTTACTTTTAGTTTCTTCTTGCAGTGCAGAGGGACTTCATTTCACTAATTATGTGATTTTTGAAAGTGATCGGTTTCACTAGAACTTTCTAGGGGCTTAACTTTAACATGGCAGCTACATAGACACATGGCAATAATAGTTTTTTTCATTATTTTGAGTTATTTTTTTATATTTTTTACTTTGTGCAGATCAATCACAAAATAAGATTAAAACATTTGAATCACAGGTTGTGACAAAATGTAACAAAATAGGTAAAAAGCCAACAAGGGGAGAAGGCCTTTGCAATGCTCTGTAAATGACTTCTGAAGGTAGTTGTTTGAACTGGATTTTATTCAAGGGTACCAGAGTAAAGGGGGACCGAATACAAATCAATGCCAAACCTTTCACTTTATTTTGTTACAGTTTTTGACAACCATGTATCATTAGCCTGCCATTTCCAGTCTACGGTTTGTTACACATAAACCCCCCGTTTAATTTCGGTGAGATTTTCAGTTATTTGACAAAAAGTGAGAAAGTGTAAAGCACTGACGTACAACATACGCAAACAAATAGGAGTTTAAGAAAAAAGAAGTAAATACAAACATTTCTGTGTTACCGACTATACTTGTTCATACGTTATTATGAAGAGACCAAATGGACAATCTTTCATTTCCCTCAAGTGGACAAAAACAATAAAAATCCTTAATAAAAAGGCAACATATGGAGCAGATGAGAGCAACCCCTGGCAGGACATCACCCGAGAGTGACGGTTTCAGAAAAGACTCGGGCCATAAATTGGTTCGAAATGAACACAAAGGAGCAGAGAGAGTCTCACTTATGAGAAACTATATATGCAGGCACGCGTCGCAATGTATGAATGCGTGCGTGTGGGAGTGCGCGGGCGCGCGGGTGTGTGTTCTGCATGCATCTTGCTGAATACGTATGTGTGTGTTGTCTGAAGCAGCCCCAGGGAGGGGCTCTGACATTGAAGACGGGTTAAATCCTGTTTTACATTCAAGTGGCAGGCCCTAGTTCATTAGAGTGAGGATCATTCCTCCTCAAGACCAAAGGAAGCGCATACTAAACAAGAGCAGTTGTTGGGGAGAAAATGCCATTGTACGTGCAGAAGCGTATGCACTGTATGAGAGGATGTGTGTGTGTGTGTCTGTGTGTGTGTGTGTGTGTGCACGGTTGCAAAACCACCTTTCCTCTTTGTCTTATAACGTCTTTATAAAGTGAGGAAAAGGTGCGGTTTGAGCAACTGAAATCATTGTGTGCTGTTTGCGTGCATGAGCATAAGTCATGACAGCCTTCCCCGACTTGTCTCCTGCTCAGCCTGTCATTGAGTCACCCGTACGCCCTCTCTGTCACTAACTTTGATGGCTTATCTTACCCCCTGAATTAGAGTCGTGCTCCCGGGGGAAATACCTCAGCACATGTAAATGCATTTGAAAAAGTAAAAAAAATATGGAGGGGAATGATAAAGCGAGGGATTCGGGGAGACGGTTTTTGCGCCTTGAATAGGAGTTACACTCCTTGTCCTTCGTTCTTCCATTTTTCCTCGCGTGGTTTTCATCTTTGTCGCCGCTCCCCATCCAGCCTCTCCTCAGCGGAGTTCATACTTCGTTCCGTCGAAAAAGCCAGATCCTTTGATCCGTGTGTATGATATTTAACACCTGAGAGCAGATGAGCCGCCTGCTTTTGAAAATAAAGCAAAGGTTACGAGCCCAACTTTCAGGGCTGAGGGCGTAGACGTGAATTGGAGGTTTGGGAAATTGCACGAGGCTGGACACACGGCCGGCTGTGCTGGCTACTCGGGGTCTCGGATAGACGGTGTTTGTCAGTGGGGCCGCGTCTCCTGCCTCTGGGCACCCTGCCCTTTAGACGCGCCAGGCCTCAGGAGCCTCCTGCATGCCAAACAGACCTGTGCAGTCAGATGCAGCCGCAGAAGGCTGAGGAGGAGAGGAAGGAGGGGCGGAGGGGCGGACGTGAGGAAAGAGAAGTCCAGCGCGAAAAAGGGTAGAGAAGGGATCTGAGGAGGCGAAGGCGGCAGGAGGAGTCGGGTGGTGGTCACACTACAGCAGGCCCCTCCGGTCGCACCCTGAATTTGAAATACAGAGATGCTGGAAATACTTGGGAGTCTGAGGAGAGGTGGGAAGAAGTGAAGGAAAGGTGAGGAAGACAGGGTGCTTGTGGGGTGAGTCTTAACAGCAACGCTGTGTGTCGATGGCTGGGAGATATCACAGACCTTCGCCCTAACCCAGTCAGAGATAGTTATCACAGACAAAGCCCCCCCCCCAACCCCCGCCCCAACACCAGCGCTCACACACAACCCCATGCTGCTCACTTCGTTTCATGTACGCGTGTGCAGATGAGGAGCTCATTATAAGAATTATGCATGTACAGAAAGCACAGTTTGTACATCTTTTGACTCCCACTGCAGCAGGAGGCAGCTACTGACTCTGCATTTACCCATTATATTCAGCCTCATTTGCATATATATATATATATATATATATATATAATAAACAAGGCTACAGTTTGTGATGCATTGATTTAGGCAGTATCTGCTTTTTTAAGATCTTTGTTATTTCTCATTATTTACAAAACTGATTTAAACCCTATCTTACAAATGGTTCTCAAAAGGTTTACAAACCTCTGTTAAAACGTCATTTTCCTGTCATTAATAATTGAGACAATAATAGAACACTTGACAAATGTATTCACTCCTAATGTTAAATAATCCATCATAGTATAATTTGTACATTTCAGCCAAAAGAAACAAACTGCCTCATCGAAGCACCTTTGGATTCAAATTCTGCATTCAGCCCATTCCACTCAACACCTGATCTCTCTGATCACCCAGAAATAAAGTTCATCTAAAAAGTATTCTTATTTTCACTTATATCGGATCATATTCGTCTTTTATCAAAATCCATTTTTGCTTAGAGGTAAGAAAGGATTATAAGAATCTAAATGTACAAAGATGTCAGTCAAGGATACCCTACAAATGCCTGTGGGTTTTTCTAACATACCTGAAACATATTTGGACTTATGGATGTTTGATCTCCATCTTAACTATCTGAGGAATTAAATAATTGCTCAAAGTGCTCTGTCCGTGAGAGGATCTGCAGTTTGGAACTCACCTCCAGTTGATTTAAAGTGTGTAACCACTTTTAGTATGTTCAAAAAACAAAACTGTAACCATTTTTGATGTTTTTATGTTTCACTGTTTGTTTGTAGATGTTGTCAACATTATGTTGTGCTATTTTAAATGATTATCACTTCAATTTTTAGAAGTACTTTTTAAAGCCCATCTAGGGACAAGTGCTGCGAATTAGCTGTTGCTATTGCACTGTGACGCAAACATGGGACTACTATTTTGTTCAGTTTGTCTATGTCGATGTGTCTGTCCCTACCAAATAAACTTAAATAAATAATGTAAACAATAAAAACTGAAGCACACACCTTTGACATTTTTCTGCAAAACATAATGAAAGAAATGCAATTTTGGTGAGGAAGAAGTCTGGAAAAACCAACATTTATTTTTGCTTAAAATTGCTAAAGGCACACAATCGCAGCACATGATCAGGTCTTCGCCACTCAGGATTTTGAAGGAGGTTTGACCATGATTAAACATCAGACTTTGAGGTTGGTGTGCTTTTCAATGTTAAACCTTCACACTTTCAGAACGTATATTGTAGCAGCTTACAATTCTCATAAAGGATTTAAAGAATATTTAAAATGAATTGTTTCACTGTTTGAAATATAGTGCCAAGTGGGGGACATTCAAAACAAGCGCCAACATGCCCGTGTCTGCCCGTCCAAGCAAATTTAGCCTGAAAGTAGAGTCCAAGCTGCTTAAGAAAGTGTCATAAAATCTCAAAATGTGATCTCAAGAATTACAGCAGGATCTGGCTGTTATTAATGTAAAAGTGAAAGAAGCAGCAGAAGTTTAATTTACAGTGGAGCACTGCAGAGTGAAATATTTGCCCTCAAAGAAAAACATGAAGGTCTGACTAAAGTACCGTAGAGAATATAGACAAAAGACTACAATTTTTGTTATTTGGACAGATAAGTCTAGAAATATTTAGACATAACAACAGAGGACATATTTGGCATATACACTGCAAAAAGGAAACTAAAAGTGAGTAAAATATTATTTATATTAGTGTATTTTTATTTTATTTGAGCAGGTAAATGAGACTATTTGCCGATGGAATAATATTATTGCACTTCAGATAAGAACAGTTCATCTCCATCGTCTTATTTCAAGTGCAGGATATCTAATGATCTATTTTTAGGGGTAAAAACACTCATTCCATTGGCAAATAGTCTTATTTACCTGCTCAAATCAAGGAAAAACATACAAATTTCAATACAATTTTACTTACTTTTAGTTGCTTTTTGCGGTGTACCAAATACACCATTCAGGAAAAGAACCTTATACCAACTGGAAAGCTGGAAGTGTCATGGTTTGGGGATACGTTGCTGCAGCAAAACTTCCCCAAGAATTCTACCAAAGATCACAGGTTGCTTGAAAATGTGAGACCATCTGTAGAAAATTAAAGCCGGAGCAGAACTGGGCTTTTCATGCAAGATACCCCTCAAATATCTCATATGTAAAAGTCAAGAGAGGGGCAAATTGTCTCATTGGCGTTAATTCAACCAAATAAGTCAAGGCTACCTGTTGGAGTGTAAAATTTCCTTAAAATACATATTTTTATTGATATCTTTTATTTATAGAGTAAAACAGTGTTAATTGATGGTAACCTTTAATTTAATCACTTTCTTTTCAATAGGGGGCTAAGCAAAACCAAAAATTTAAGTATGAACTTAATTTTATATATATATACACACACACACACACCTCTATAAAATATAATACAATACTTACTTTAATACTTTAATATAATATATAATACTTTACATAGTGGTGAATGTGCTGACAGCAAAAAAAAATATCACACAAAAATTATCACATTTATTAAGCCATGGAGGTTTGTATTTGGAGCCACTCAAAATTAAAGTGGAAAAACACACTACAGGCGGATCCAACTTTGATGTAATGTCCTTAAAACAAATCAAAACTATGTTCAGCAGTGTGTGTGGCCTCCACGTGCCTGTATGACCTCCCTACAATGCCTGGACATGCTCCTGATGAGGTGGCAGATGGTCTCCTGAGGGATCTCCTCCCAGACCTGTACAAATGCATGGAGCGAGACATGATGTCCCAGATGTGCTCAAAATGGATTCAGGTATGGTGGAACGGGCGGGCCGGTCCATAACATCATTGCCTTCATCTTGCAGGAACTGATGACACACTCCAGCCACATGAGGTCTAACATTGTCTTACATTAGGAGGAATCCAGGGCCAACTGTACCAGCATATGGTCTCACGACGGGTCTGAGGATCTCATCTCTGTACCTAATGCCATCAGACTATCTCTGGCGAGCACATGGAGGGCTGTGCAGCCCCCAAAGAAATGCGACCCCACCCCATTACTGACCCACTGCCAAACCGGTCATGCTGGAGGATGTTGCAGGCAGCAGAATGTTCTCCACGGCGTCTCCAGGCTCTGTGACGTCTGTCACATGTGCTCAATGTGAACCTGCTTTCATCTGTGAAGAGCACAGGTCACCAGTGGTGAATTTGCCAATCTTGGTGTTTTCTGCCAAATCCAAACGTTCTGCACGGTGTTGGGCTGTGAGCATAACCCCCACCTGTGGATGTCGGGCCCTCATACCACCCTCATGGAGTCTGTTTCTGATCGTTCGAGCAGACACATGCACATTAGTGGCCTGCTGGAGGTCATTTTCAAGGACTCTGGAAGTGCTCCTCCTGTTCCTCCTAGTACAAAGGTAGAGGTAGCGGTCCTGCTGCAGGGTTGTTGCCCCCCTACAGCCTCCTCCACGTCTCCTGATGTACTGGCCTGTCTCCTGGTAGCGTCTCTGTGCTCTGGACACTACACTGACAGACACAGCAAACCTTCTTGCCACAGCTCACATTGATGTGCCATCCTGGATGAGCTGCACTACCTGAGCCACTTGTGTGGGTTGTGGACTCCGTCTCATGCTGCCACTGGAGTGAAAGCCAGAAAACAGAGGAACTGAGAAGTGGTCTGTGGGACCACCTGCAGAACCACTCCTTTATTGGGGCGTCTTGCTAATTGCCTCTAGTTTCCACCTGTTGTCTATTCCATTTGAATAGCAGGTGAAATTGATTATCAATCAGTGTTACCTCTTAAGAGGACAGTTGGATTTCACAGAAGTGGGATCGACTTGGAGTTACCTTTATTTTTTGATATCTATATCTATCTATCTATCTATCTATCTATATATCTATATATATATATCTATATATATATATATATATATATATATATATATATATATATATATATATATATATATAGGGGAGCAGGTACCAATCCCCAGCAGTCACAGGGTACATCCTGGACCAGCCACCAGTCCAACACAAAGCAGTATAGTGAACAAACAACCACATACACATAGTCCTAATGGCAACTTGGAGAGACCAATTAACCTAACTGTCATGTTTTTGGACTGTGGCAGAGAACCCATACATGCACAGAGAGAACATGCAAACACCATGAAGAAAGACCCCAGGCCAGAATATGATCAGTGAGTGCTAAGAGGAACACAGCAACACTGAAGGGGCGAGGAATCCCCAACAATTACTGGTAGTGTTGTAATTGTGATACAAATCTCCTGTTGCATGTTTTCCTCTATGGAAACTTTCTCATGCAAAAAAGTAATAAAAGAAGCAATAAAAAAAAGTAATCTGTACATCTAACTCTTTTAAAACATTGAAAGAGAATGCATTGTAGTCTTGTAAACCAAACTTTAACTTTAACCAGTGATTATGGTGGTGGCAGCATCATGCTTTGGACTGTTAAGAGGGACTTGAGTTTAAGCATTCTTCCAAAAACAACAAAAGAATGCCTTGTTTAAGGGACATTTTAAGTTTTGCAATGGCCCAGTCAAAGTCTAAAACAAAATCTCAGCATTTTAAGAAGGGTGTATATCAAATTGTCATCCAATGTATTTGCCTTTGATTAAATTTTTGACATAAGTTTACCATGTTAAGATGGTTGGGTTTTTAACTGCTTTGTTTTAGTTTCACCGTGGACAAGAAAAAGACCCAAGAAAAGTGATTAAAGAAAAACAAAAAGAGAAAAGCTGGAATTTCAGCAGCAATGTTCAACTGGCTGGGAGACAGGGCTTTCAAACAGCCTTTAATACCTAGGGAAATACCTATTTTTAAGGATGAGAAAAGCAGTTACCTGAATAAACACAAAATGAAATGACTGAATGCTCAAGACTCTCAGGGAGGCTTAGAGGAGTCTGTTGGTGGAGTTAATGGCTGGATTAAGCTGGTGTTGGCGAGGAGGGTTATGTTAATGCATTCACTCTGCTTCCCTGCTGCAAAATGTGAGTGCAATGATCGAGAAGGTTAATTAAATAATTATATTCATTAAACATAAAGCAGTATAATTGTTTTAATAATAGACTAATCTGCTATTGGGTTTGTCTGCCATGTTTTTGGATTGCAAAAAAAATAATTAAAAGCAGGAGTAATGTCATGTTAAAACATTAAAAAATATATAACTAGAATTGAAATGTGCTGATATATACACATGACAAAATGACAAGTAGAACACAATAAATATTTGGTCAATTAGGGCTCTATTCTTTATCCAGACAGATCTATGACAAGGCATTTCAAATATGGTTCCATGAATTTGGCACAAAAAATCTGACTGTTTGAGAAATTGTGAAAATAATCCTTTTTGGCAAAGTTAAAATCTAAGCTGGCTAGACCTTTTTATCGTTTCTGCTTGTTTTTAGCCTCACTGGTTGACGTAACAGTAAAAAAATATATAGTAATTATTCTAATTTGAACCACAGTAGTTTTATAATCTAAAAAGGAGCAAATTTATTTCCACAACCAAGGCTTACTGAAGCTAATGCTAAGATAGCAGTATTCAACAAACATTTCCACTGGCAAATAGTTCAGATAATAGAAAAAAAAACTTTTTACAGCAGCTGTACAACCTACATTACATGGATTACATTACCTAATGTAGCTCAAAGCTGACAAAACAATAGATAAATCAGTTTATTTGCAAGAATAATCTGATTCTCCAAATGTTTTGGTTGTAAAATGTTTAACTGTTTTATTATAAGATATAGTAATGGAAATCATTTCTAAATTTAATTTGCAAGGGGTCGCCTCAAAACTGCACCTTTAGCACACAGCATGAATACTGTTATTCTGCTATAATCTAATTGTTTCTTCTCCAAGTTACATGGGAACATTTTGTTCTTCATTGCACATAAGCAGTAACGCCGTAAACATTATTTTATAGTCTATAAAAGTGCCTCGCAGAATCTTGGTGTATGGTAAGTTTTGTTTTGTTGGTTTTTTTTTTTCAGGTTAGGTGGGAAAGAGGTGAAGAGGAGAGTTAAGTCTGTAGCGCCAATACATAATAGACGTGCGTGAAGGAGTAGGAGAGAGGGAGAGCAGTAAATACAAGAGAAGTAATAAAAGGTAGATGAGTTGATGCACCTGGGGTCCACCATCCAGAGCAGCCAGCAGTGGTCAAGAGAGTTGAATAAGTGAGTGCAGTCTGAGCAGATTAAATAGATACAAACATCGGGGGTTATATTTGACAAGATAGCTGCTATAGAGAAGGGTTTACAAGATGTGAGCCTCATTATAATTTATGGTATCGATTCCCTAAGCAACCAAAAGAAGAATTGTATGACTTAAATGTGAAGGCGAACCATTATCTGAAAACAAGCACTGATGCTGGGCCTCAGTATAGATATCCTCTGATTTTATTACTGTGTGCATTGTTGTGCACAGAAAGTAAACAATAATAAACCCCCATTATCAGCATACAAATTCAGTATAATTAGAATCCTCCACTCTTTACAACCATGAAAACAGAACTTATGCAGATAACCTGAAAATGTGAAGTTCACTCTAAAGGGTTTTTGGATACAGTTTGGTATCTGTGCACGAATATCAAACAATACAGAACAAAATACACAATCACAGAAAGAGCTGTGAAAAAGCTGTGGAGCTGTTTTCCGCACAGTTTAGAGCAACTATAGTGACCAAAAAAAAAAAAAAAAAAAAAAAAGCTTAACAAAAGTGCAATTGCAGTTTTAAAACATAAAAACTGTAAAAGGAAAACTTAAGCCCTCAGTGTGTTTTGTTTGATTATTTTAAAGAGAAACACTCTGTTTTGAACTCCAACAGCATATGTTTTTTTTTTTTTGAAGACTTGAAGTGATCAGTCTCAATTGATCCTTGAATAGGTTGATAAGAAACAGCGTCCAAAGAACGGCTGGCTGAGAGGCGACTGACTGCATACAGTGGCACAAAACCTAAAAGATCAGCATGTCCAGATATGCATTTAAAAAAAAAAAATTTTTTTTTTTTTAGATAAAGTGATGAGGATTTAGAAAAATGGCTGTTTATTCAGCAATATCTTCACAATTTTCAGCATCTTTAACTATTTTCCAAAAAAAAAAAAAAAAGTTAAGTCTTTCTTCACCTGAATATTCTCTTATAATAGATAACAGGGTTGCATGTTTAAGCTCACAAACAGCCTGCGCGTGAATGTGCGTCTTGTATATACATACAAATAACAGAAACCCTGAATCAGAGCAACAACCGTGACACACACCCACAGCGTTCGTGGAAGATCTCTACTTGTTTTGGCCCTTGCTGCCACTGTCCTCGCTGTCCTGAGAGCCTCTGTAACCTCGCTGCTCCCGCCTCTCGCGGCACTCCCGGCACTCCCCCTCGTCCTCCCTGCCCTCCTCCTCGTCCTCGTGGATGATCTCCACCTCCAGACGGCCGATGTACAGCGATACGGCGCAGAGCCAGAAGAGGGCGACGCTGGCCACCACGGTGCCCTGGAGCAGCAGCGCTGGCACGGACAGCAGCATCAGCCTCCGCAAGGCGAAGAGGCTGCCAACGTAGGAGGCGCCGCCAAACGACACGCACACGCCCCCCAGGATGAAGAAGGCTGCACACAAACGCAACGACACGCTGTTACTGCAGAGAATAAACCAGTTCATTCAGGAGGCAAAAGTTCGTTTTTAGAGTTTTTGAAACCTGTGTGAACCTGATGAGGAGCAAAAAAATGATTGAATGATCTGCATCTAATGCTGAATGGCACGCACATACGCCAGAGATTTACACCGAACATCTCCGGGCCTTCACTGCTTCACTCCTGATGATTTTAGTCACAAATCCTTTAGAAATGATAAAAACTAAAAAAAAAAACTCCAGCTGCTGTATCAAACACAGATGCATCGTTCCGTCTGAAACTGATTGATTTTATGATGGAGAGAGAGGAGGTATTTTTACTCATTCATAACCCTTTTCAAAGGGAATTATTCATTTTTTGTAAACAACGGCAGCCCAGTTGGATCGGTCTTAAAATCTACTGGGTTTGAACAATTTAGGACTACAGCGACCTTCAGTGTCTACAAATAAGGCTTGGAGACTGTTTAATACATTGATTTTAAAAAATGCAGGTAATAAGGAGAAGTGTTGCACAATGTATTTAAATCAAAATAGGGCTGGAACAATAATTACAGCACTCTGCACAGTTATTGGCACACTTGGAACAGATGTGAGGGCTCCTACACAGCCATGAAAAGTCAATATCTTGATTTCAGTATTAAAACTATCAGGTCTGGATAAGTAGGGAAAAAGAAATTGGAAGAATGTTAGTTTCCCCAGCCTTTAATTCCCATTTTCATTGTGTTCGTTGTGTCTTTTCTTCATTCATTCCTCTCTCCTATCCTACTTTCTTTCCTTGATTACTTTCTGCCTATTTTTCTTTCTATTTTTCCTTGCTTCTACCTGTCATTTTTTCATGGTGTCATACCTCCTTTACTTCTTTAGTCCCTTTCATTTGTCCTTCATTTCTTTCCTGCACTCTTTCTTTCTTACCTTCTTTATTCTCTTCTTCTTTTGTGTCTTTCCATTCTTCTTTAGGCTGTTCCTTGCGTTTCTTTTTTATAGTTTGTGACTAGTTCCCTTCCTTTCTTTCCTTCTTTTGTGCCCTTCTTTTTTTCATCTTCTTCATGTTCTTCCTTTCTGTATTTATTTTCCTCCTATTGTCCTTTCTATCTTTCCTCTTTAGTTTCTTTACTGTGTCCTTTACTTCCTTTCTTACCTCCAGTCCTTCCTCCCTTTCCCCTTCTTTTTTCTCAACTTTAATGTTTAAACAATTAAAAGGCCAGATAGATTGCTGTGAAATTCACTTTAAACACCCACCCAGCCTATAGGCCTTGTGATGCACCTTGTACACATGTCAACGATCCAATAGGAAGCACTTAGCTGCCATCTAGGGGTCAGAGTTGTGCCTAATTTACGTAACTTGCATTATAATAATACCCAAATTGAATCTATTGTACGTGCAACATTCAAATTAACAGTCTCTATTTAATTTAGAGTGCCGGTCGCTCAAAACGCCTCGTCAGGTTTGTAGTAAGAGCGCATTTTGTGTCTCCTGCTCTGTAGTACAGCTGGCATTGGGGTCTACAGACATCTTTTGGCGTTTCCTGTCCGCCTGACTTCTAGCCAAACCCCCCGTAAGCAACGCTTTAGCTTTGCCTTATTGACTAAAGATGGTTTCAAAGGCTCTTTCTTCTGATGTCCTCCCATTATGGGAGTTTTGTACTTCTAGCACCAGCTCACTGTTTTGACCGTCAGCCATTGTTGTTCAGCTGAGCCTCAGCAGGGAGAGGAGGGTCTTAATGTCTGTGTGTTTGCAGCACTGCAGCGTGAATCTGATATGAATAAAATCGGTCAGTAAATTGCCAGGAGGCGCCCTGTGATTTAAGCTGGTGTGAACTCGTACCGTAACCTGCTTCGCGTCCCACTTCACTCTGGACAAATGCAATGACTCCAATCCCAGTCGCCAGCAAGCCATTCCTGAACCACGACAGGAACCCTGTAAAAACGTAAAAAAGATGTTACAAAGTGACAATTTATCAGCTAGAATAAATCACACCGTCTGCTGTTTTAACATACTATGGTCCAGTTACAGTAGGTCTGGCCGTTCTCAGACAACAGTGTAATGGTAATAATCCAATTCCATATTTTCTATTTAGTGGAACGCTAAAGCAGGAGTGCCTGCGAAAAGTGTGGGGAGTATAAGCAGCGTAATTGTTCTATATATTTTTTGGTGAGGTGAATCAGCTTTGCTTTAATATTTATATCAATGAATTATGCTACAGTGAAACTAGGGCCCTATTAAATCCATTTTACTGTTTCTGTTTTTCAGTCCTAGTATTTCCACCTGAATTATTGTTTTTAGTTTTGATTTTATTTGAAACACATGTGAATAGCTCATAAATAATGCAATTGGGGGGGGGGGGAACTGAAAAAGGTAAATGGATGTATAGGACCCTTTCAAACCAAACTGTTTGACATCTCAAGCTTAGATGTGGTCATTCAAAGAAATAGGATATAAATTCAATAGAAATCAATTGAAGAGATAATTTATTCTTTACGAAATTTTTATGAAAACTCAGAAAACAAAATCAAGTCTGGAAACTCTAAAAAATATTGAGCTTCTTTTTTTTCCAAATCTGGATAACTTGGAGATCAGCTTCATCCCTTTCCCTGCCTTTTTAAGACTGTGTAGGAACCCTACACATATTATCAATGCCGAAGGAGGCCTGTTCCACATCAAAATAAACTAAAGTGAATTTCTGACTGAATGAACCATGAGATTGAACTAGAGTGGAACCATATGCAGCTCAGCTATGTGACCAATTTAAGAGGTACAGATAACAGAGGAAAGATTTGGCTCTTACTGATCCTTGCACAAAAACAGATGGAAAGTGACACGAGAGGCATGGAGAAGTAAAAACAGCACGATTTAAAAAAAAAATTCTGTAAAGAACAACAGTGGATGCTGCTGATGTTTGTGAGGATTACTGAAAATATATACATTTCCAGAGGTGATGTCCTCCTGAGCATCATTATCCCTGCAAAGCCAGACCAAACAATCAATGAGATTATTGGCGTTTCTTTAACAAACAGCCTTGACAGACTTACATTTGCACACAATGTGTTTTTTTTTTATTATTATTTCTTGACTATTTTTCTTAACTAAAAAGACAAAAAAATATATAATCAAAGTTACAATTAACATAAAGTTTATCATGTTTAAACTTTTCTTGAGAAGAGATTACGGTATTTTTCGGACTACAACTCACACATTTTTTCATAATTTGGCCAATCCTGCGATTTATAGTCAGCCGCGATTTATATATCAATATTAAATGTTAAATCATACTGACCAACATGAACCAAGTAGTAAACATGACTGTCTATAGCGGCAAGAGGGCGCTCTAGACTTGTGAAAACTATATGCTCCTGTACCACTCAAAAATTAATTGAAACATTAACTTATAGACAACAAAGAAACACATGTTTGTATGTTGTTTCACGGTTTCTGTCTGCATTCAGGCAGCGGAGCGTTGTGTGGTGGAGCTCGAAGCGCCCAGACTGAGACAGAACCCTGTTATGGGCTGCCAGTGAAGCGAATAGCAGCTAGCGCTAGCTTACAGCTCTGTTGTCCGGGCCGCTAATGCACGTGAGTTTTATGTTGCTCTCAAACATCCGTGTCGTACTGTTAGCTTAGCACGTAGCACCCTTATGCACTGACAGGAACTTTCTGGGTAGGTGGCTTGTTATGCTAATTTACCCCAGTCATCCTCCCAGGTATGTTTCATATCATTCGGCCTATTGTAGCTGTGTAATTTAATAAATTACCATACCAGATTAAATGTCAGTTTTTAGTTTTGGATTATGTTCAATAATTTTCTAAATAAATGCGATTTATAGTCCGGTGCAGTTTATACATGTTATTTTCCTCTTTATGACGCATTTTTTGACTGATGCAACTTATATTCCAGAGCGACTTATAGTCCGAAAAATATGGTAGTTAAAGATAACTACGCATATTCTATGCTTTAACCAATCATGGTACTAAAAGACGGCTTGAATGTTTTGGACATCCTTACCGGATCAGACACCATGAGCAGTTCCAGTCAGAAGTTTACATTCATTCATCATAAGCGGGATAATCATGCTAACATGAGCTTTTAATGACACATTTGAACCTTCATTTAACATGATGAAATGATTAAACGACACACAACTGCAATACTTTTTTAAAACAATACTTGCGTGCACAAGTTTGAGTTCGTTGTGAAAGACTAAACTTTAAAAATTACACATAAAGACAAAAATAAACACATAAACTCCCACCAATACTGGATCAAAGGCCCTTCAGAAGTTGCAAAGAAATCCCACCCGTTTTGTAGCCATCAACGAGATCCTAGTGCGATTCTTGGTGAATATCTGAACTCCACCATCGTCCATTAAAGGTGGTTAGGCCTGCTGATAAACACACTCCATAACAACTCAACAGGAGTTGGTATGGAGTGTGGCTTTAGGGAGGCCGTTCAGAAAACCTTCAAACAATGGTCTTGCTTTGGATAGCTGTCGTGTTACAACACTCAACTGTGTCCCAGTTTTAAACATCTGAGCTAAACTACTGACCGCAGCAGCAGCTACCGTGGCTGAAGCTGATCTTAAGCTGAAAGATGCCGGGACCTCAGTGAAGCAGGTGTAACATCGCCCTGGATTGAGCGGGTGACCGAAATTTGCATTGGTTTACATGGGCGGACCAAATGCCTTCAGAACAGATTCATGATCAAGAGATGTAAAGAGTTATTTGGACATAACAACGAGATGTGAGGGTGTGTCCCACCGTTTCATCACACCAACGAAGTAATGAGGACTACCTCCAAATGCTCCAACTTCACCTATAATCTACAGCCCGTCGGGTGAATCTTTGACCCAGACGGGTGTTCCAGCGGGCCGATGATCCCAAACGCAGATCAAAACTGGCTTTGGGATAACATACAGCCTCAGTCACATTCAAACTTTGTGGACTGTGTGCTCGGAAAACCAAACTGTTTGTAATGACGGTTCTGGCAGGTACAGTGGTTAAATATCCGAACTGCAGCCAGATCTCACTCACAAGCTACAAAACTTTTACATTTGTCTGCAACTCGCCAAGGGGCTTCTGTACAACAATTACTGTCGGTGTTTGCATGCATAAATAATCTGGACACTGTCTCTCTCTCCCGTTCAGGACTTACAAGCTTCTGCGTTACATTGACGCACAGTCTGCTGAGTGTATACAGCTTCCATGTATATATATCTTTTCACTTCTTATTTTACTGTATTCTTAATTTTTGTCTGCACCATCAACACCAAGTCAAATTCCTTGTGCAAACCTACTAGGCGATTAAACTTGATTCTGATTCTTCTAATTCTGATTCATTGGAACCTGCACGCACAATTTTAACCATGTGTGGATTAAAGAAAATCCCCATTAATTTCAAACCAGTGCACTCAATTTTTCTTTAAATTCATCCAATAAGCTACAATATTGTGTTAAATATAAATAATAATAAAAAAAAGATTAAATTAAGACATCCGTGTCCATGATGAGTGTGAGTATGTTTCTGATCGGAAACGTGAATAATACTGCACAGATATATCTGTTTAAGCTGGTCTGGGTGTAGAGTGAAGCATTCAGCAGAGAGCCTCAGAAGTGTTCATTAAATGTCCAAGGATTGCACTGGAGAGGCACGGTTGCCTTGCAGCAAGAAGGTCCTGGGTTTAAATCCCAGCCTCGGGTCTTTCTGCGTGGTGTTTGCATGTTCTCCCTGTGCTTGTGTGTGTTGTCTCCGGGTACTCTGTCAAATCCCCCGCCGTTCAAAAACATGGCTGGTGTTTAAATCCACACTATGGTGCAGTGATATTACCTGTTTCATGTGACTTTCTCAGCATCTGCAAAAAAAGAAGAGCAAAAGCACATGTTATACATCCAGCAACAGAACAGTTTCTCTTTTCTTCCATCAGATTGGGAACGAAAGCAAAAGTAAAAGATAAAGATATAAAAATAAAAAGACCTTACCAAAGCGTCCGCCTTGTCGAGTTCTGTGAGCTGGTACTGGTGCAGAGGCTGCTCCGGAGCCCGCTGGTTCTTCCCCCACGGCCCCTTGTCCCCGACCCGCTGCCGCCCGGAGCCGTGGAGCCTCCTCAGCGGGGCTCCGCCGCAGCCGGCCCGGCCCAGCTTCGCTGCCCGGGCGAAGAAGCTGACGGCCTGCGGAAGCTGTCTCCTCATGTAGAGACTCAGGAAAGCCATCACATTACCAGAACCGGCTGGCTAAAAAAAACCCAAACAAACATACAAACTGGAAGGAAAAGCACAACACGACCCCGGCATGCACTTTCACCTGTCACGTGGACGCACTCAACCCGGAACAGGCTCCGTTAGCGGTGGAGAAGGATCACCACAGCGCCATCTGCTGGCAAAGTGCTGCTAAAGTAAAAATCCTAATATGGAAGGACGAATTTGAGTACTTTTTTTGACCAAATTCAGATTAATTTCACATTAATATTTTTAATTTCGTTTAATCTTAATTAAAGGTCATCGTCTTGATCTCAAAATAGTTTGAAATTGTCTGGACAAGTTGCAATTGCACAGTTAGTCCACATGATGGCACTAAAGTATAGGATTTGTGATCGCCATGATCTGGACCAGGCGTCAACAACATAGACACAATATATATTATACAATGTCTATGGTCAGCAACGTTTTTTATTTTACACCTAAAAAAAAGTTTAGAGTGACAAAAGCAACATGACTCTGTAGAACAAAATAGTTTTTGTAGTTTTTATAATACCTAGTAGGCTAAGTGACAATTATTTATTTTTTTAAATTAAAGAACAACTTGCTTTTTCTTTTAAACATAGTGTAATTTCTTGAATTTCTATAGAAAACAACGGCCAAACAACCCCAAGTAGTTTACAATCTATTGGAAGAAAAGAATATTAGTAACGTAACCTGCATTTTGGCCAAACGTTATCAAGAGCCACAGTGGAGGGTCTAAAGAGACGCATTTGGCTCCGGAGCTGCGGGTTGCAGACCCCTGTTTTAGTTAATGAATGAAAAACAGTAAATCTTTATCTATTCCAATATTGTCATTCCCCATGACCTGGATATTAACACTACTGTAAGCGGTGCTTGACCTCACACACAGAATGCAAAACTCACAGCTTCAAAATTTACATTTCAACTCTTTTTTAAAGAACCAAAAACAAACAAACTCAAAATAAAAAAACAGAACTTTCTTTTACTTCACATTATTTCCATTCACATTTAATTCAAGAGTTCCACTCAGTAGAAAATATTCATGGTTTGATAGTAATGTCAATGGTCATAATTTAATGCTAGTTTAATAATTTCTCCCTGCTTGTGTCTGTGCTCGAATTCCAATTAAAAAGACCATGCCACTGGGACCTAATTAATAAACAATTCACAATTTGTAACCTCCTTCCCGACGCTACCCTGAGATAGCATTGAGCATGGCTCCCAGACCAAATGAGTATCTCAGAAAAATAACCTTGCCGTTACAATTTATTTACTTTATTTATTTAATAAATAATGTGGGCAAGAATTGTTGCCCTCATGCAAATTCTACAAATTCCTTTTGTATAACTTGATTGCCTATACCTTCAGTAAGTTGCAGCACATAAAGTGATACACTAGAGTGCAGTATGGTGACTTATTTGCAAGTATATTCTTTACACGTTTACATTAGTTGGAAAAAAAATAATGGCTGGGTAAAATGGTTCCTGTGTTTAACTTAGGTGAAATTTGCCCTTTGCTACTATATTTTTAAGCTAACCATGGTTAAAAACATGATTTTAATTTTATTCAGTAGCAAATATACTATAGAGGTTGAACAAAACATGTGTCATTAGTTTATTTCTCCTCTATTCCTGCAGTTAATCTTTTGGTAAGTGGGTTAAAAACCGAACCCATTAAAGGTAACTTAAAAATAAGTTTAATTAACCAGAGTAACACTTATTGCCAGGGATAACATCCGCTGTTAATTTACTCTCACCTATTATGCATTGATCCTCTAAATGCCTGACACAAATTTAAGGATCTTTAATCAGGAGACACTCATGTAAGACTTTCAGGAAATAAAAATAGAAATAAAATTAAAAAAATAGAAACTCGAATTAGATCATAAAGAGGTAGAGGAAGCTTTACTGAGAAGTGAGACACATAGAATACAAACCATTTCCTACTATAACTTTCTACTTTCATCACTAATCCCCAAAAGCACCTCAGAAATTCAGGTTTTGTTTCCTTATGTGGCTCCGCCAGAGTTTATACCAAGAAAGGAAAAGAAATCCAAAAATAACAGAAACAGATATACATAAACATTGTCTCTCCATACTCCATACATGTGAAAATAGGCCTCTGTGTGTGTTTGTGTGTGTGTGTGTGTGTGTGTGTGTGTGTGTGTGTGTGTTTGTTTGCGGAAGGATCAGTGCTCCTACATACACTCACCGAGGATGAGCGAGCAGCCTCTTCCGGACCCTCTTTTGTCTTTTCAGGCCCACCGGGACCCAGAAATACGGCGCCTATCATCACAGCAGATTGTTTTAGCGTGAGGAGCACAGTGAGCCACACTGATGGGAGTTTGTATTCTGTGTTCCTGCATGTTTGCGATAGCGTGTGTGCTGTACGTTATTTAAAGACAGCCAAATCTTTGATGTAGTATTGCAGCTGACCTGCTGTCCACTCTCACGCTACTGTTCCCGACACAATGGGAGACTAATACTGGTCTACGCCCAAACGTAGGGTGGAAAAAAACAGATTTGCACAGGGCAACACCTAGAGTGGTGTTCACTGGAACTGCTCGACATACAGTTGAAACCAGACATTTACACGTTTCCTGTTTTGGGTCAGTTAGGATCACCAAAATCAGTTTGATCACGTCTTCTGGGATTTCCCAAATTGTTGAAAGGCATAGCAATCTTGCTGTGTGTAAATGTCTGAATTAAGCAATAAAAAATTGCGATTCAATAATCCAAACTGACCTAAAACAAGACATGTTTGGTCCTAATTAATGTCAGACAGTGAGGGGAAATAAACTTATGTTTTTTTTAAATTATGTAAATGTCCGGTTTCAACTTTAGTTGGGTGAATACCAGGTATTGAAAGAAATTTCAACAGACCCTTGAACATGGCCGTGTTGGTGTACAGTCTATTCACAATCAGTTCTGACACATGTGGCTCCAGAGTGGCAGTTTATAGACCCCTGCATGGTTGAAAATGTGGATGGATGAATGGATGGATGGATGGATCGATCCTTCGATCGATCTGAAGCACAGATTTCATTCATCATGTCAGATCGTTAAAATCACACAGGATGAAAGAGTAGATGCAAAGCATCTCAGGGCAAAAAGTGAAGTTGTGTTTTAGAAAGAAGACTAAAGGCTCTCTTCAATTGATTTGTATCATGGCATACGGTGTAGAAAAAAAACATTTCCCATATGGATTTCTACTGGTTTTTGCATCGCTTAAATGTTTAAAATCATCCAAAAAAATGTTTTTAATCAGACAAAGATAACTCACATAAGTACAAAATGCAGTTTTGAAATGACAATTCCATTTAATAATAGAAAAAGGTTTTCCAAACCATCCTTAACCTTGCTGCAAGATGAATTCTCGCTGTATTTGTACGTTCACAAACACACGAGAATCCATCTTTTACTGCTGTCACCTTAATTGTTTGGGCCTGAACCAATTTTTGTTTGGGCCAATCATGTTGCAGTATTATTGTTTTAAAGGGGCCATTACAACAAAATACATTTTTCTGAGGTTTTGGGGGTATAATATGATCAGTTGTGCACTGATGAGGCCATGTGAATGTCAAATGTGAACACCAAAGGACCAGCTCAGGGTTGTCAGCTTCATCTCTTTCCTCAGTTTAATTCTCTACGTATGTTATTTTCTGCATAATTTATATTTTCCAATCTGAGCACACCATCAAGCAAACAGCCTCCCCCCTCCTCTCCCCTTCCCTCCTCTCCCCAGCAGATATATCTGGCTGTGAGTTGTGCTAGCATAAGCACACAGAGAGCGGCAGCCCCATATCAACCACCCTGTATCGGTTTGAACAGGAGCTAGATGCCACTGAAGCTTGGATATACAATATTCAATGTCAAACTAACTTCACAGCGGTTACTAAAAAGGAGAGCTGATATTTCCAAGGGTGCTCAAAATTGAATGGGCAATTCCACTTACTCCCGAAAGACGTGAGAATTACTGAAGAATAGCTGAAGTTCATTTATGGCGACTTTACTGGACAGTGTTTCCTAAACGTGGGGGAATTCAATTTGGAGTTTTCGAACAAACGGATTTTGAAAAAAAAAAAAAACGGCTGTACCAACACGCAGGGTGGAGACCACAACGCTGTCATGACTCGGAAATTTATTTCATCTCGAAATTCTGTCAAATGTAAGGAAAGTGTCTTTTTAACTGAAAAATCCGACTGATTGACAAGCTAAACCTCTGCCAGCTGCATGATTTTCCTGTCGCGGCCCAGGTGAGCCAGCTCTTGACCATGGTGAGCCGAAGCCACACTTTCTCCAAAAAAGCAGATCAGGACAAGAGGACGCACAGGTAGCTGCTGCTATCACTTGTATTTTGTCAGAATCAATCCAATGAATTCTTCTTTGAATGAAGAACAGCAAGAAGTGTCTTGACCAGCATAACTGGTTGTTTGTGATTTGATACCATGATTGGCTAAAACCAACCATCGGTAGGCGGGCACTAGGTGTTGCTTTTCCCAATCACTTTGGAAAGTTCTGCTGAACGTCCCTACTTTTACAGAGGGGGCACAAGACTGCTTTGTCCAGAAAATTCAGGCCTTCTAAATCCTTTGAAACATGACAACAGCACCCCCTGCTGTTTGGTCTTTACCTGCAGTTGATAGTATGACTAGGAAGATGTCTGTAGATTATTAATAATAAATAATAATAATATTAACTCCTAATGCAACTGATGCTTGTCTTTGGTATTAATGTGTTGATGTTATTTTTGGCATATTTTCAGCTATGGCTCTGAATTGTATGGATGATAAGGTTCATGGCTTGTTAAAAGTAACATGTTTCCTTTTTCCAGAGGGGGAACGAGCTGCTGTCAGCAAGCATTGACTGCAGGTATGAATCAGGCTAAAAATATTTTCACATTGTTGGTGATATTATATAGTTAAAAAAAGGTGGCAATGTTGAAACATTTTAGTTGTTAGAAACCATAGTCATATAATATATTAAACTGTTAAAAATTTTAAACAGAATTCCGGGTAGTCTTCAGAGCGACAGCATTAAAACGCATTAAAACAGAAAACGATAAAAGTTTAATTTTTGGCTCATTTAGTTGGGATGGTGGTGCCTGAAAATGATTTATTCTTCAAAGGGGGGCCACAACAGAAGTCATTTGAGAACCACTGGGTTAAACCATCCTGGCAATAGTTGTGAAAACCTGTGCAATAGTTAGGATCGGGTCTCTCACATCACTGTGGAAGACTTCTAGCCCGGTGGTCTTTGTAGAACGGTTTTAATTAAGTTACATTGGATGTTTTTCTTTTTCAGCATAAACAACTAATTTAAGGTCATGTCACAGCATCCTGGACTTTGACTTGGTATCTCCAAAAGTTTATTGTGTCTTTTTTGAGACATGCAGTAGTGGGCTTTTGCTTGTGCTTCAGCTCATCGTTCTGCTGCACATGTCACGTTTCACTACATGCATGCTCAGTATGATGGATTCCTGCAAAGTCAATGACACAATGCAGGAATTCATTTCAGAGTAACTTTGACAACTTTCATCATAACGGTCCATTACGCTGAAGTGCACTGGCACGAACCTAGCTTAGAAAACTTTATACCAATCTCTCTGTATATCATTTAGGTCTTGAATAAACCCCCGCCTAGGAGACTACCACCACTATGTTTAACTCTAGATAATGTGCTATTTCTCTGATATCCTATTGGTTCTGCCCCAGTTTTGTGGGGACAAACAACTTGAACTTTTTTGCAAGATGTATGTCCGGCCAGAGAATGTTTTACCCAAATTTTCCGGATCATCCAGACATCTTTTTTTTTTTAAGCAAAAATGAGACGGGCCTTTGTGTTTTTTTTTTCTTTTTTCTTTTTTGTCCTGCAAGTCTTTCATGGACGGCATGTTGCTCAGTCTCTTATTATTCTTGAATCATGAACACTGAGCCAAACAGAGGCGAGTAAGGCCTGCGGTGCTTCAGATGTTGTTCTGGCTTCTTCTGTGACCTCCTGGATGACCTCTTGAAGTAACTTCAGTAGCTTCACCACTGTTCTGTGTTTTCTCTGTTATGTTGATTTAGCCTCTAACTGTCAATCACAGTCTCCAAAATGGAAATGACATCGCTATTAAAAATAAACTCAAAATAAAATTAATTCATATAAATACATACTCAAAGAAAAAAGAGGGAGTAGGAAAAGATATGTTTGTATTTTTAGTGTCTACACACAACCTTTTTGTGATATTTTTTTATTTTATTTGTTTATTTATTTAATTTTTATTTTACATGAGGAGTCAGTATACTTATGGTGAGAATAATGAGAATATAACAAAGACCCACCAGTGCTTCCAAGTGATAACTTAAATGTAATCAAAGCAGGACCAGTCTTCTTGCTTTGGATGCTCTACCTCTTGACCTTGCACAGGATAATCAGAATATTGTACTTTTTTTTGGCCGCAATTCCTTAACCTGCTGTTTTGTGTCCTGCACACCCTCATTCAGGTTGTCCACACACTCCACCAGGACAGAGGTGGGAAGAGTAGCCACAGTAAGAGCAGCACCACATCAACTTAAAATTAAAAAGTAGCCAACCAAGAAATTACTTGGAGTAAAAAAAAGTATTTGTTAGGAAGGGTAATCAAGTAACGAATAACTAATCATAACATCTGATTTAATATCTATAATGGATGCAGTTTGACGGACAAAAATGCAAAGCACCAATTCTGAAATTTAAAAAAAGAAAAAAAAAATGCAAAAAATAACAATTAAAAAATAACAAATTGAGACAGGAGAAACACATTTCTGACTATGTTTTCAACATGACACTAATGAAATCAATACTTTACAGCAGTTACTGTACACACAGTGTGTTAGAACTTCCAATGACAATATCGACTTTTTACTGTAGGTTCACTTGACCTCCTAATGGCTCAAGTAAATGCAACTGAGTAAATGTAACAAGTTACTACCCACCTCTCTACCGGGTCCATATGTGTTTGCAGGAAGTGTCGTTTAGTCCAGTGTAGTTTTCCTAAAGATGCTGTCTAATCAGTCTCTCTGATGTCAGGTTTTCCTTGCTTCCTTTCTAACTAAGCAAAGGACAAACTATCCATGACACCCGAGTGCTGTCATCTATTTTTAGGATGGGGGCCTTCTGAATTGACCTTCATCCTCACCTCTGGGGATGAAGACTTTTCAGTATTGCCAGTTGCCACAAGTATAATATAATAAATAAAAGTTGCAATGATTAATAAAAATAAGTCATGCAACTGTGTCAATTGAATTTCCACATTTAAAAAACAATATTAGATACAATATACTTATGCATGTAATATTAAAACTGGTCCAAGAACAAGGTGTGCCAACCTATTTAGGAAATCAGTGGAAAGAAATAGATACAAATAACCAAGTTCAGCTGTGGGCCTCCACCATATGTTAACTCTTTGTTATCTCTGCTCAAGTGTTGTTGCATCAACAAAAAGGAGGAAGTGGAGGGAGAGACAGATAGGGAGAGGGACAGAGGAGGAGATGTGTATACGTGCAGCGCTGCACTAATCTGTGCTGCAAGGTCTGGGGGATTCCAGCCAGCTGCACAGGGAGCGCTGACCTTGGCAAAGAGCGTGTCGTTTTTCAGCCCCTGGAACAAACAAGTGTTAGATACGAGCGTCAGCCGGTCAGCCGATAAATGATTGACTCCCTTTAATGAAGCCAGAGAGGTTACACTTTAACGAGGAAGCGTGTTGCTCTGCGAATACACAAGAGTACAAATTATCCGTATCACAGGATGGGACTGACCATGTTGATCATTTTCAGATCAAGATGTTTACTTTCATATTAGTGATTTTATGTGGCTTTACGTTCAGACAGACCATAGGATTCATTGTGCAACTGTCTGTCTGACTGTCTCTGCTGGAATGAAATCAAGACTAAAGTTCTGCTCACGACTGTGAGTGTTTTGTGCACTGCTTCAGCATGTTCAGCAGGAGCAGTGCAGAAACTTGCTCCTCTTCCTTGCAATCAAACTCAAACAATAACTCATTATTCATCTCCTGCTGCAATTGAGACAATTGCATCTTTCTCAGAGTAATACCCCAAGGCTCGGGTTGTTTGGCGCTGACGAGATCCAGGACTTGAAAATGAACGTACTCCAACTCTCAGTTGGAAGTATTTCCTTTATCAGGGGCCTTTTATGCCATCGGGCACACTATCTCCTCTCATTTCTCTGCCCACAATGAAAGTTAACCTTTGGCCAACTTCATGAAACGCTGCTCCAGAGTCAAACCCTTCCTGTCATATCTTTTACATTTTTTCCCCCCCATTACATGCGTCACACTTTAGTTTTAGCAAATCCAATAACATTTCACACACTTTAACACTGTAAGGTCATTTATTCACATTTAGTCATTTTTCTCCCACTGTGATATTGCATGGTATGAAACATTCACAAAATGATTTCCCTTGAAGTCAAACAATGAGTCAGAACCTCAGTACTTCTTTATATTTAACACACATACAGTTGAAACCAGATATTTACATTTACTGTACAGTACTAAAAGACACATACCCCTTTTTCTCAGTGACCCACAATAAATCAAAATCAAAACCTTTCTGTTTTAGGTCAGTTAAGATGATCATCACTATTTTGTTTTGATAAATACAAAATAACAGAGCTGTTTTTTGTAGTTTTTATGTTAAGAGAATGTTTTTATAACTCTTCAAATTTAGAGATTACAATGCATTTCTTTAATATTTGGTGGTGCCGCCCTTTAAACTGACTTGGCTTAAACTCTGAGGGCCTCCTTGGAAAAGCTTCTTATAATATTTCCCACACCCAGTTTTTCAGCTCTGCTCCACATATATGTTTATGGGGTTTAAACCAAGCCTTTGTGATGGCTACTCCAAAACACTGCTTATATAAAAACAGAAAAACAAAATAATAGAATGGTCAAAATAATGTTGTTTTTGGAGCGATAGCTTCTCCAGTTCATGCTGGTACAAGACTAGTTTTATTCTGGATAATGACACATGTTCACAAGGACTTTTGCCTTTTTTCTTGGGCCCATACACATTTCACACCAAAACACGTTCACGTTCAAACGGGACAAAGACCAAGTCTCTCTTATTGATGGCAGGACAGCTGGACATGCCAAACACACTTGCACATAACTTTTTGAACAGATGAACGTGGCACCTTCATACATCTGGAAATTGTAACCAAGGGTCAGCCAGATTTGTGGAGATCCACAGTGTTATTTCTGATATCACGGCCATTTTTAAAAAATTTTGCAATGATGTCACGCAAGAACGCAGTGTGTTTGAGGTGTTTACCTCAAAATACATCCACAGGTGAGCCCACATCCAACTCTAAAGGTGTGTCCACACTGAATGTGAACAAGGCGAATGGAGCGAGTTCTTTATGTCCCTATGTAAAAGCACAATCAGGAGCCAAATAACATTTGCCGATTTGAGCGATGTGGTGGAAGCGGTATAAATGGTACAAATTGGGCAAATAGAGCAAAAAAGAGTGTTGAGCTGTCAGCCAATGGTGGTAAGGCAACCACTAATTCTGAAAAAACCTTAATGCATCACAAAGAAAAGTTAGAGTTAAGTTTTACCCCCTTCATCCCACTATACATGCTATATATGTAAGGGGGGTGGATCATAAACATCATAGACATGGCAGTACTTGAGGTTACACAAAATGTGCTTCATGTCTTCACGTTTAGACCCATGTACATGTTTTTAGATATTCTGACAAGCGTGATAAGAGAAAAAAGTGTGTAACAATTGTTTTGAAATGGTGAATAAAGCAAAACTATGAAATTTAGAGGGTAATTATTCAGATAAGAGGCAAATGCTAAATAGTCGCCCCATATAATTTTTTTTAAAGCAGGTTATAATCAATGAATTGCTTTTAGTAGTTTTTTTTTTTTTATTAGCATGCTCATCTGCCACATCCATTTAATTTCCTAACATGGAATTAACATTCATTCTTGCCTATCATTAAACTAAAGTTTAGGTGGATTTAGACTTCTGAAGGAACCATGAAGGAATGACTTTACCGACACGTCCCGTTAGGGTAAAGGCTCTAGTAAAGATAGACGCCCAGATAGCAAAAGGGGAGAAGAGTTAAGACTTTGGAGCCATAAATATTCCTGTATCGTCTGATATTTAGATATGATGTTATGTGTTTCCATACATGCATGTGCGACCCAGAGTTGGACTAAGACCAGAACTGTACATTGAATAGGCTTTTATCCCGAGGTTGCGCTGAAATGGGAGACAGATGTGGGCCTGCCAGTTCTGTGTCATTACCCTGTGTCCCTAATCCTCCAGGGTGAGGCATTAATCGCGTGCCCTAACCCCTGGCCTGGCTACATAACAGCACATTACCTCATTTCCTCCAGCAAAGCAAATATAGAAGTTGAAAGAAAAAACGGCCAGTCTAAGCAGAGATTTATACCACTGAGGTCAAAGATAGTTCAGCATTATGAGTGATGCAACAACATAAAATTAGAATGCATTTTTTATTTTTTTTGGATGATAACAGTATGAATGTACTATTTAGATAATGTATCACTATTTGTTTCTTTAAATTTAAGGAATATCCACACAAAAAAAAGAAATTACAATTACAAAAACAAAACAAACAAACCAAGCTTCCATTTGCTTGGATTAATGAGATCCAGGGTTCTGATCAGGCTCTGCAAGAATACAGGTTTAGATTAACTCGAATGCTCATGACCCTTGGATAAATAATCAAATGGTAATAACTGTGGTCCAATTTAGAAATGTATAGCTAAAAACAAAATAATTGTCTTGTAATTACAGGGTCAGAAATTAGAATGCATAAAACCCGTGCTGCAAGGCAGACCATAATAAATTGTTTAAATAATAAATGTATCATAGCTTCATTTGGAAGTCAGACCTTGTTGTTTTGGCTGTAACAATACAATGAATTATTCTTGTTTTTCTTCATGCAAAAGTTCCTTATACTGTTTATTTAAACAGTCTATTGGTTATGCTTGAGTTCAAAGTTATTGGATCCATGGTGGCAATACCACGAGGTGGCAGAAAAAGGTATCTATTAGCAACTGAAACAACTTAAATGAGCAGGTAGGTAGATGGACTTAAACATTCGACTCACTGCAAAAGACCTGGTGCATGACTTGGGGCGCAGCAGGCACTGAAGTTTCAGTTTCCACAGTACGGCAAGCACTAAATGTTTAAGGTCCCTGTGTCTAAACTTCAGGACATTGTACTTTTGGGCACACAAACCGAAAAGCACAGAAAAAGTCAGCTCCAATTTGCTCGCTACTATCTAAATGCGCTGAAAAGCTTTGGGGATTTTGTTCTGTGAAGCAATGAACAGAAAACAATGAACCAGGCTTTTTAAACCTTTGGACCAGACGAATGCAGGATGTGCTAAAAAGAACATCCTGCCTATAGTGAAGCATGGCGGTGGCTGAGTGATACCCTGGTGCTGCTTTGCCTCTTCGGGGACTGGAAGCCTGTAGTGAATGGTGGGCAAGATGGATTTAGTCAAGCTTCAGTTAATCCTTGAAGGAAATGTCATGCTTACTACAGGGAAGCTGAAGCTTGGCCGTCATTGGATCTTCAACAAGGACAATAATCCAGGATGCCGAGACATGGTTTCAGAAGACATCTTGGAAGATATCAGAGTGGCCATCATAGTTGCTTGCCTTGAACTAAAATCTATGGTGGGATTTTAAAACTGCAGTTAAAGCACAGAACAGGTAACCCACAGGTGACATTCTATTGATTGTTGCTTGTCTAGTCAATGACTAGACAAGCCCTGAGAAAGATATCTAGTCAATGCCCCCATATTGTGCCCTGTGTAAATATTGTAAGCCCATACTGTATTGCCATGTTCCACAGCTAATGGCTAATTTCCAGTTCGCAATTTCCTACCCTGTGCAAAATATAAGTACTGCTGTGGTCTTTTGTAATGGATTCAGACACCCTTTTAATTCAATTCAATTCAATATTATTTATATAGCGCCAATTCACAACACATGTCATCTCAAGGCACTTTACAAAGTCAAATTCAGTCAAATCATACAGACAGATTGGTCCAAAAATGTCCTATCTGGTGAACAATATCTATCCGTTGTTTTTGCCCACTCATCTGTGCAGGGTCATTGGGGGCTGGTGCCTGTCTCCAGCAGTCAATGGATGAGAGGTGGGGTACACCCTGGACAGGTCGCCAGTCTATCACAGGGCAAAACCAACCATAGACACACACACTAATGCCTAAGGGAACAATTTGAAGAGACCTAACAGTCTTAACTTAACACTCATGTTTTTTGTACTGTAGGGGGAAGCCGGAGTACCTGGAAAGAACCCACATGTACACAGGGAGAACATGCAAACGCCATGCAGAAAGACCCCTAGATGGGATTTAAACCCTCTTGCTGCAAGGTAACGGTGCTGTTGCCCACTGTTCCACTGTGGAGCTCCCTTTGTGACACATCTGCTTCAGTATCTTAAAAAAAACTTAGTTAACTTTAACACCAGAGCTGTTTGGTGTGCTTTTAACAAACTGGTGTTTGTTTCCTCGGATTGTCTGCTTTGCTTGAGCAGCTGTGGAAGCTCATCTGAACTCTAGCATGGACCAGAACTCGAACTCTGGTGCACCTGGAAACGTGGATCCTGGTTCACTTGCAAGTCAGCCATGGTGCAGTTCACTCACCGAGGCAGAGCCGATGGACTATCCAGCAAACCACAGGGAGGAAGTGACGTGTGAGTCACAGAAATGTATTTGATCAGAAAACGTCTTAATCCTTGCAATGCCCTTCTGTGTAATCACATCAGCATTTCATATTCTCTCCCTCCTACTGTTTTTAGTTATCTAATGCTGCAGTTGTCTCATGTACACAGAACAACAGCAGCACTCTGCCTCACCCGCTGCTCATACTGGGCAGCTTCCTGTGATAGCACCCTATAGTAGGAGATCTTGTTGTCCAGGAAGTTTACTTTCTATTTAAGGTATGCCTTCTCTGTGTAGTTAAAAGGAAGTTGTATAAAAAAAAACTCAGATAGGCTTTAATTTGTCAATAACAACAAAAAGGACTTCAAAATCATATTAGATAAATATAGAAACAATGACCCTTCAGTATTGCAAAATTAATCCGTAACAATAATGGCTCACTTTTGGTGAGCTAACCATATTAGACAAAATAAAAATCTGAATAAAAAAATTGCATGAAAAAAAAAAAATCTCAATTCTGAGAAAATACGTATTCTAGTTGTTTCTTTTCAATTTAATAATACAAATTAAAAAGACACCCTAGCTATTAGCATGTTACTTGGAACAACATACTACTTTAAGACCATACTACTGCTGGCGAACAAAGTTAAAAATACCATTTCATCCCTACGTGAAATGCATTATGATGTAATAGAGGTGAGTTGTAGTTTTTCTTTCTCCGTGTTTCCCTCACCTTGCTCTCTGATTGGCTACACATCACTTCAACAGGCTGCATGCTTGTCTGTCCTCGGGGAACACCACACACTATGATATTAGGGCCAAGACAATCCAACATTTTCAATAGCCCCGATTTGAGGTCGGAGCAGCCCCGACGTCCTTGCAAGCAGACTAGATCAATCTTAACACGCCACACATGGCAAGAATATCTCTTAAGATTACCTCAAGAGCCGTCCCGGGAATTACCTTGCCATGTGCACCAGGCTTCAGTTGTAGTTTCTTTGGCAGCGCCTATCATCATAAGAAAGTGATTTAGCATTATGTCTTCAGTACAGGTGCCAGTTCTATAGGGGCACTGGCCCCTGGTGACCCCTGTCTAGAACCGCCCATGGGTGGCAGGTTGGGATAGTTGGCAGGGGATGTCAAAAGCCCCATTTACACTACCCTTGTTAAACCGATCCATGCCGAGCTCGGTCCAAGCTTGGATTAGTTAACCAAGCCGAGCTTGGTTCTGACGACCGTTTACACACCAAGCTATCTCGGTTCCTTGGTTTTCTCGCCTCCTAGTGACGATCTGTGGTACTACTGCTCCCTGTGTTTGAGGGCGGCACCAAGCAAATAAAAATGGCGGCGCCCGTAACATTCAGGCAGTTATGTTTGGTGATAGGTCATTGTTTGTGGCGAGTCAGGCGAAGACGGCAACTTTTGGTAAATTTATTTGACAAAGTCGGCTTTTGGGAAGTGGATAAGACGAACGAACAACTAATAAGGATTTATAGACGCAAGAAACAACGACAGACGCTGAGGTTCATCACACTGCTAAGCAGAATCGTCACTGGAAACCGTGTGGCACGGTAAGGAAGCTAGTATTATTATGAATGTCTGAAATGTCAGCTGACCACACGGAGATGACGCGGTCTGCTCATGCGCTCTTCGTTATCAGATAAAACCGAACCGAACCCACCCCTGGAACTAGTCCGCATTTAGCGCGGTCCGGTTGTGTCTGGCTCGGTTCAGTTCAGTTTGCGTTCCATTTACACTCGATAGTTATCTTGATTACCGAGCTCGGACTGGTCTCGGTTAAAAAAGGATAGTGTACACGGGGTAAAAGTGTCATGCAGGAACCAATAATTTTCACAAAGGATTATTTATTTATTTAAGATATAGCCCACTGTTAGTTTTTGTGTTGTGTGTTTTTTTTTTTTTCATTCTTTGAATTTTACATTCTTATTTCTAAACATGCTGTTATAGGTCAGTTAATTTAAAGTTAGCACTGTTTTTGTTTGTGTGCGTGCGTGCGTGTGTTTTACAGTGCACTAAATCAGCAGCTTGTAGATTACTTTTTGCATTCTGTAATAACTCTGAGCGGATAACGTGGGTACATGTGAACGTCGGCGTTAGATGCAGGTCACATGGCTGGTATGCATGCAAATGACAGGCGGGAGCAGAGACAAGAGGGCCTTGATGGTAGGAGGGGGGAAGCCGAGAGGAGGACGGGGGGAGGGAGGGAGGCAGGCAAGGCAAGGCAGACAGAAACTCGGGGCGCTCCTCTAGACAACGGGGAGCGCTGCTCTTGGTTGCCGAAGAGAAGCGTCTCCAGTTCGAAGCATCCCCCTTCGTCTCTAGTTCGCAGTTTAATGTGTCAGAGCGGCGTTTGATTGCCGTCGCCACCTGGACATTATTTATAACCGACGCAAAAATTGGATGGGACGCACCGCCGAGCCGAGCAGAGACACTCCCGGAAATAACATGCGTACTCTCAGCCCGTCACGTAGGCTCACTGAGGATTTGCGTTGCTGTGCGGCTGCCGTAGGTAGGTACATGTTCTGTGCTCTCCCAGCGAGGGCTTTGTACATGCTTTATTTTTTTCACATGAAAACCTTGTTGTTTAGGATTTCGAAATACAACCTTGAAATCAAAAATGTGTGTTTTGGTATTCTGCTAGATTTATCTGAGGAATGCATTGGGCTGTTAGTTCAGCTTTGTCAGAACCAGACAAAGACAATATAAATTAGTTTGATGGTTGTGTAATCAAAACATTTTTTTTATTTATTTATTTTTAATCGCAATCGCTTGTTTCTAATACAATAACAGTGCCTAGTTAGTTTTTACGGTGTCATTTAATCATAATTATGTAGCGTATAATAACCAAAGTAAAACGTTTTTTGTCTTGTCCCGATTTTACTATTTTATTTTATACTGATGCTGTTTGACTGTCCGTTTACAGTGATAATGCAGCACTACTACGCTTGATATTTTGATTTTGAACTGTTCAGATAAAATCAAAAGACATATAGGAATGCAGGGCTTTTTGTGGCAACCAAAAATGTTTACTCACCCAGGCTCACTGCCAGGGCCGAACCAAGATCTTATGGGGCCCAAGCAGAATTTGACTTGGGGTCCCGCGGCCAGTTAGGACCACACCCACCAGCCGCCAACCCTAACCCAAAAGGAAGCTTTGTTTTTCAAAGACAAACATTTGCTTTGGCAGTTTTTCTCGGCAAAAATGCTACATTTTACAGTAAAGAACATTGCAGAATAAAGGATGTGTTGCATCCTTACATAATTTGCTAATTTAGATAAAATAATAATGAAAATTGAAAAAAAAGCCAATTTATTAACTGCACAATTAACTAATTGTAATTGTGCTAAGATTATAAACAAATATAATTAATACATATAGCAGCAGTTTTTCTCGGCCTCTTATTTTAATAGGTAAGGCTGACCGATAAAACAAATTTATATTACAGACCACAACAGGGCTTTTAAATAAAATAATTAATTACATATAGTTGTAACATATATTTATAGCAAAGTTCCCTATTTACATTAATTGATTATTTACTCATTTAAACATTAAAGTCATTGATAAACTTATTTGTCTAATGTATGACTTGACTATTTACTTTAAATTTATACGTAAGTATTTATTTGATATATTCATGTATTGATCCATGGCACAGTTAATGAGTTAATATTTGTTTAAAGTATTTATATATGTTGTCTAATTTCAATAAAAATGTAATAAATAAATTGGATTATACATAAAGATGCCAGGATTTTCTTGATTATTCTTTACTTTCTATGGTACCGTTGATTGTGAAATAGTTTAAGATGTCAATATTGCTCATTTGTTTTGTTTCCTTTTTAAAACTACTGTTGCCAAATGTTTCTAATCGCTTAATGTATGACTATATAGCTGTTTTTAAACCTATAAATTGTTATAAATAATGATTAAAACATTCTTCTTTCCAATTCAATCCTTCTTAATGGATTGAATTGTGGCACATTTTACCATTCATACTATACAGCAACACGTGCATATTGCACCTAAGTAACATGGCCTTTTATTTACTAATGCTCAGCATGACAGTCTACACTGCACCTATTTATAGACTCTAAAAACGTATCATTTAACTTTCCACAGATGTCCCACGCTGTCTAAATATGTTTAAAAGGAGCACAGAAACAAACACAGAGCTCTAGAGTGACTGGTGAAATCAGAGCAGACGAAGGATTGGGGACATGATACTTGCAGCGATCCTCTCCGTAAGAGGAAGCAGCGGCTCAGTTGGAAAATGAAGCAAGGACGTGAGGTACGTGTGCACCCAGCAGACGACCAGATCAAATGGAGAGTCTGGGGCTGACGGAGCTCTTGAAGTCAAACTCTACCCTTGGATCCATCGTCTTTTCAGAGTTGCAGGACAGAAGAAGCCAGCAGACAGAGATCCACAGCTCATACCGGGCAGACATGGGTCTAAACGGTTTCTGCGCAGGGCCCGCCGGGACTCAGACGGCTGCCGAGCTGCTCGCTGACATGGCCTCGCAGACAAACTCCCCAGGGATCACCAGCCCAACGAAGCAGTCCAAAAGTGGTGTGCCGCTTTACAACGGTGGGGTTGGGTCTCCGTCGGCCACCGTGGAGGCCAGCCAGGCAGAGGTTTTGGCCCACACGCCGCCCGGCTACCCGGCACAGGTGAACGGGATGGCCGCTAAGACGAGTGGCACTGTCTGTCCGTTCAACGGCAGGGGCCTTACGGCGGAGAATGCGGACAGGACTGGTCACGAGAAATGTTCTTTAGGAATGAGGCGAATCAGCGAGGACCTCAAAGTAAGGCAGGCGCATCAGTTGAAGAGGAAGAATGGGGAGAGCTGGGACATGGGACCAGAAATCCTTAATGGTCATGTGATGGGCTCTCCGGGGTTAGGAGGCTCAGCAGACCCAGCTTGTGGAGCAGGGGAGTTAGATTTTAAGCGGAGGAAATTGCCAGATGGAAGTATTGTTAGCAAGCCATCAGAGCCCCGTAGAGTGACCCGACCGGTCGCCCCAGTAAGAGTCACTGTCAACAGCAACAGCGCCGGCTCTTATACCCAGCCAAGCTATGCCCCTGATAATGCTAACCTGCACAACGGACATTGCGCTGCACCGTCAGACCCTCTGGCTATACCAAGCCTCCCCTCCATTCCAGCCATGCTGCCTCCTGCGGGGACTGGATGGTCATCAGAGCGTGTCGCCAGGCAATATATCATCCCCTGCATGAAGTACTATGGTATTTGTGTGAAGGACAACTTCCTTGGCAGGCAGCTGGGCGACAAGGTCCTGGAGGAGGTGGAGGTCCTGAACCAGAGCGGGAAGTTCCGGGGCGGACAGCTGGTGAGCCAGAAGAGCATTCCCTCCCGCAGCATCCGGGGTGACCAGATTGCCTGGGTGGAGGGGCAGGAGCCCGGGTGCCACAGCATTGGAACCCTGATGGCTCACATCGACGAGGCCGTCATGTACAGTGCTGCCAACGGGCAGCTGGGGAACTGTGTCATCAATGGACGCACTAAGGTGAGAGCCAGTGATTTGATTTAGGAGAATGTGGGCTCCAGAGTTGAAGCCTAAAGCAACAGGGAGGGGGGGTTTGGAAACATTTTGGCAGTTTTGGTATAACTATTACCTCCGCTCTCGGGTTACTCTAGGCCAGACTGCAATGATCTAGTCTACTGCAGGCAGAGGGAATGTTATTCCAGTGCGTCTCACGGTAAACAGAACGGAACAAAATAGCCCCTTGTAGCGTCCGAATGACGTCATTTGACGTTGTGGTTTATTGGCTGCATCTGTTGTGCCGCCCTTTATCTCTGTGTTTGTAAGGCCGACATGTGGGCATGCACACACAAACGTACACACTCCCTCCACAGGTAGCGTGTCAGGATGAGCCATGTGACTTTCCAGCACATGGAGACTGGGGAGGTTACTGCCCCTGTTTTCGCCTTCATACCACCGCAACCTAGAAGAAGAGGGAAACAAAATAAAAGTGTATCTCCTCTGTCATCACTTTATCTCTGCCAGCATTTTCTACCATCACTTTGACCACACAAACGTGACGCGAGCATGGTAGAAGGGGGATGTTTTTGTTTATTTTTCTCCCCGTTATCTGATGGCTCATTCCACGTGAGCTGCATGAAAAAAAAGCTTGAGTGAAAACCGCCTTAGAAATGTCTCCATCAGACCTTTAGCCTCTCTTTCTTTTATAAACTTTAGTTTTTAGTAATGACTGCGTTGTACCAGGATCTCCCGTCTTGCTGTAAGTGAGAGACGAGCATGCTCCCGGCTCTGCGGCGCTCCCAGTCCCGGCAGGATCCACACACTCCAGACAATGCGAATCAAAGTTGTTTTTGTAAAAGCCTGGCAGAAAGATCAAAACCTGATGTCAAGTCTTGGGCTTTAGATTATTCCGCTCATGGTGAACTGTGTAAACTGTTATGTCCCATGAGGAAATGGATCCACAAGACGAATTGGCTCATCTGATTTAACAAGTAGGCACATCGCTACTCCCCAGGGAAAATTTAGGGAAAGGCGACACCTGAATGCAGGCAGCCACAGGCCTATACCCTCAGTCTTTGCAGAATCAGGAGGGCTATAAATGAGATGCTTACGATGATAAAGTTAAATAGGTATGGAGCATAGTATTATTGTGTTGTTCTCTCATCTGCAGTGATTTGTCGGGTTTCTGTCTGGCCTCCTAATGCTTGTACTATGTACTTCCTAAAGTCTTTGCACCATAACCTTGTTCCTCCCATATGTTTAACATCAGACTTTGCCCTCAGTACATGCATGCTCTTGTAATTTACAAAAGCCTGAGGCAAGGGCACGTTGGTGGCCTTTGCTTCCTTGGATGTGGAATGACTGTGCTTTTTTTTTCTCCAGGTCCTCATGCGTCTTTAAAAAAGTTTATAGGTGCCGGGTATGAGATTCTCAGCCTGTGATAACCGATTTTGCTACAAAACAACAACAAAAAACTAGCATAACAAGATCTAATTGCGTTTCGTTTTTTTACAGAAAAGTAGCAGCTATGCACGTGGTGGCTACAACAATATATTATTGTAGCTATAAAATTCCTTTAATTTATGCCATTTATTATTATTTTTTTTTCTAATACAGATATAGACAGAAATATGGATAATTATAGCCTCTAAATTCAGAGATGGGGTTTAAGTTCTAGTAGCCCAGAATGTATATGGACATGCACCAATAAACCAGGTAGAGGAAAGTGCAAAAGTCCAATAATCTGATTTAAAAAAAAAAATGTATTTATCAAAAGTATTAAAGCTACAAACTACCACTATTGTACAGTATATAAAAGTCACTAGTATTTTTTCAGTTGTTATAAAGTCAGATAAACTTAGACAAGTTAAGTATATTTGTGTTTGTAGCAGTAAGATAATTCAAAGTGCTTTACATGATTAAAAAAAATAAGTACATTACAGTGGCATAATGAAGGAAAGTGAACACAATGTTGGACTGAAGCCAACTTTAAACAAATGGGATTTTAACCTTTATTTAAAGGGACTTTTCTGGGAGTTTGTTCCAGATTAGTTGAGCATTAAAACTGAATGCTTCTTCCCCGTGTTCGGTTTTGATTCTGGGAATCAAAACCGAAATCAGAACTCAGAACTGGCCAAGAAAAATCATGATCATGCCTCTCAAAATGTTGCTCCTTTTAACTCGTCTGGTCTTTTATAATGAAACACTGAGAGTGTAATTGGCTAAAATTAGCCAGTCGACTAGTAGAGACATCTGCTGTGGTAGCCAGCCTGCAGTTGGCAGCTTTACAAACATGTGTAAAGGGGAGACGCTGAACTTGGCTTTCTTGTTTCGACTAAATCTAAAGTCCGACAAGGCCATTTTTAGTGCTTGGAAAAGAAAGCTCTTCTTTCAGTGCTAGCTTTCTTCATGTGCCACATAGAGCTAGAGAAAACTCTGACCACTCTCTCTGACACCTCATTAGCAGCATTATAATTGTAAGAACAGCATGACCTAAAACGTTTTTTTTTGTGGTTTTGCAACCGTAACTTTATAAACCTTTTGTATATATTGATACCACCATCCTGTGAATGCTTAGTGTCTACTGAGGAGAAAATGTGTCTTGAAGATAAATCAGGACATTTTATTCATCCTTTGATAGTTTAAGCACTTAGTCATTCCTGACTGAACTTGATTTATTCCTTAAAGACAACAAAGATACATACAGCTTCATTACAGCCTCTGTTATTTTATAACTGGAACAGTGCAGTAATTTGCTGTTTTATTTTGTTTTTTTAACCTTTTTTTTGACCTGGTTTTTATGACACAACAGTGGATTACAGATTATTTCTGTACATCAGGTTGTGTTTATATAACAGTTTTCTACAGATGTATTCCTTTTGTCTTTTTTGGCAAAGATAGCAAGCATTTCATTTGGTAAAAAATGTTAGTCAGCTAACAAGGTTACAGAGTGTGGTACAAACTGTTCCAGTTTGGTACTTCTGAGAAGTAGGGAACACAACGCAATGATAGGTACTCTGATGGCGTGTGCACGGCAGGAAGTTGTTGGAAAGGAGAGGAGGAGGAGTATCTGGCTGAAGGTCAGCTAGGTAAAAGGTCACAGGAGCTTTTCCATCCCGTAAACCTTTTAGTTTTTAATTTCATCCGGGACCTCCCATTTCCTTTACTCTGCCATTTACTTCACCGTCTTTCTCCTTTTATCTTATCAGCCCCGCTTGCTTCACGCACAAAGTATTTGCCTGCCGTTACCTTGGTAACAGGCCCATACAGAGGGGAATGGAGTGATACGTCGTGTACGAAAGAGATGGAGGAAGAAATGGTGGACGGGCTGGCGGTGGCCTGAATACTGCCTCGCCAGGAGCCAGTAGCATTTCTGAAGCCTGTCATCTGTTAGTCAGCCAGACTGTGGGATATAAATATATACACCGACTGACTATAAAGTCAACTTAAGGAGGGATAAGGTAGTAACGTAGCTTAAAGTAAGGACTAGGACGGTCTTGTATTATCTTTTTTTTCTTTATTAATTCTAGATGATTCATTCCATTGTTCTCTACAGGGAGAAAAACAATGGAAATCAGCTGAAATTAAGTGCATTTGTGTGTCAACATTTTCCTTGATGCACAAAGAAGGACGCAACGTGGCAAGCATTGGGTGGGGATGGACTGGAAGTAAAAGGCAATGTGGGAATATCGAGCAATGAGTTGAGCAAGTCGAGGGGCGGGAAAAAAAAGCAATGCACTGCAAGCTTCAGCATTATGTCAGCTGCTGCAGTGCGCACTTAGATGGCTCCTTCTTAAAGCTTATCGGGGCGGCCGTGCAGGCAGCAGCTAGAAGTATAGGGAAACCACACAGCTGCAAGCTAGCTTTAACAGATTGGTGTTTGGATGTATAGACCGATTACTGATAAGGTACAAGGACACAGCTATATAAGAAAACACTGTAATCATTTCTACCTTTTGTCAATCTACATTTCTCTGGATGTGCTGCTGGATATGCCCTATATAGATTGCATCTCTGCACTGGACAGATACGCCTCCATATTGTACCCTTTTTAAATCATTTATGATTGTGCCAGAACTGCTTTGACAAAACTACTGAAAATCTTGTATTCAGTTCAGTGCATTTTATATTGCTTGAGTTCACAAAAAGACAAATGAGTTTAGTTCATATTCAGAAATATATAATTCAATTAAACCCATGATGCAGACTTATTCAGTGACCTGGTCTGTGTGGTAGGCATCTCAAAAAGAGGTCTATGGCGAAGGGCTTCTATGGCATTCAAGGCAAAGTGCTAATTTTATAAAAGCTGCACAGAAGCCTTCTGTAAAGATCGTTCCGCACTCGACTAACAAGACCCGCACTGAAATTTGTTAGCAAGGGTATAAAGTCGTATCAAAACAGGGAGTGAGTATGCTAGCGTAAAACTGGAAAGTAGCATGCTAGCATTAGCCTAGCGCTTTGGCTAACTGCTCCGTGTAAAAAGGATGGCTAAATGAGGATGCAAGTTTAATGATGATGTGCATAAGGTGATGAATCCAGTTAGCTTTGTATCTATAAATGAGGTTAAAGCTCCGCCCCAAAATATGCTGCTGTCTAGAAAACAAACTACACAACAGCATTTGGGAACATCATTGGTTTGTTAATCACAGTGCAAACAAGCATTTTGTTAATTTAAGACAAGTTTTATACAAGTTTTTAATCCTATATGTGTCATTGGTTCTAATGAAGCATCAGACTCAAATGCCTATTTTATTGACTCTTCCTGCTATCTGGGGCAAACAGTGCTGACAACCCCAAGAGCTGCAGGTTTTGTTCTTGGAACCTCATACTGCCTTTTGATGCCATGTTAGCATTTTGCATTACCTTCTCCCTTTTATGTTTGCACAGTATTGCCATTTTAATGTATTTGTTGGTCTAAGAAGAATGTAAAAGCCTTAGATTGTTTGTAACTTGGGTAGTTATAGGGAAATTGCAGGTAATATTAACTAAATTTTTACCACATTAAGTGACGCAGTGGGACTTTCCTGCTCCATCTTAATGTTCGGTGGTGAATCACACATAATGAGCTCCACTGTGGCCATAGTGACACTGACTCATAAGGCCACGGTGCGTTTTCTCACCTCTTTGTGCAAAGATAACCACAGAGCGGTATGAATGTTTATTCAGATATGCCTTGAATCTTGCTTGTTTCCTGTTTATCTCATGCTAAATGTGCAGATAGAAAAGGTCAAAATGTGACAGCTGGCAAAAATAACAACATATGACCCGTGATATGTTGCCATGTTTAAGCATCAGCTATGGCCTGGTACGTTGTACCCCTCGGAGGCAAAGTCGAAAGTACAGCTTTAGAAGACATCTTCCATGTTTGAATCAGCATTGTGTTGCACTTGCAGTCCAGTAAATCTGTAGAAAGGCTTCGCTGCTCACAACTAAATGTGTAATCTCAACCTGGCCAAGTTTACTTCAGCTCTTACACAATGTACCTGATTTTATTTCCTTCATCCAAAAAATAATAATCTTCGAAAGATGGCACAGATAGAGTAAAAGTAATGAGAAACAGTAATTCCTAATCTATACACGGTAGATCTGCAGTTTCGTCACCTCATTTTAATTTATTTTGATTTAGACTCGTAATACAACGTGAATCTGGTTTTCTTCAGAGCCTGAGTCATCCGAGCCAAATGGGAGTAATCAGACATGGAAAAAAGCAGGCTGCTGGTGCTGGGTTACAGGTGGCAGCTTAGCTGATGTAAACCTACAATCGGGAAGGGGGGAGGGGGGGTAAACTGGGTTCCACATGAACCTTGGCCACCTTCAGATGTTTTCCAACAACAATGACTCAGAAGCTTTTTATTCTGTCTTTCTGGAGCAGGTTATGACTGCCATTTTGAAGGTGGAAGGAGGTTTAGGTCACATCTTGTGTTTGTGTCAGACCAGAGCCATATTCGTTATGCCACCTTTGTAAAATGGCTCTTTATTGTTTTGTGACTGTTGTTTTAAACTTTTTACCATGTGATTTTTCCACCAAGCTGTCAGCAAATGTTTGGAATCGGACATTTTTCCCTTGATGTCCAGCTCATTTACTGAAAAATCTGATTTCCCCCTGCCCCCTCTTCTTAAATACAATACAATTTATTCTTTCCTCTTTTTGTTTTATAATTATAAGGAACGAAGAAAATAATTGATCAAAATCAGAATCGACAGGTCAAACCTCCAAGCAAAACCAAAAATCGATATCTACCAGCAAAGGACTCATCGGTGCATCTCCAAGATAAAAAATACTAGTTACTTAAATATCATTTTAACTTCACATTTTGTCCTTTTGCTTTCACTACACATTTTGCAAGAAATATCCTATGCATCGATCACATATTAATATTTCCTAACCTTTAGGTAAAACTTTCTATATTAGAAGTAGTTAGTAATTATAGAGCCCTGTGTGCCAAGACCCCTGTTTGGTGGTGTCACTATATTATTGATTAAAATTAAAAGGACAATAAAAAGAGTTTGAGCTTCATAGGCAAGCTGTTTTATTTGTATCTTATTTGTCTTTTAATCTGTAGTAAGTAATTAATTATGAATTTGTAAATTTTCCTAGGAGAAAGTCTTTATCATGCTGACTGATGTAGGTAGAGATACCTATAATATTACAACCTTGAGTAAACATACTATAACTTTATGATGTTTAAATAAACATTAAAACGAACCAATAACATGTTTTGATTCGTTAGGCTATTGTTCATAAGCTGGCTGACATATATGCTGCTTTTAGCTTGCCAATAGTAGTTTTAAAACAGCATTAACTCCTTTAGTTTTTCAACTTATGACTGTCCAAGTCTACATGTTTTATTTTACATCTATTAATATTCCCCAATAGCTGAATCTATCTTTCCTGTAAGCGAGAGAAAAAAAGTGTAGTGTCTGTATTTTATTTCACATATTTTTGCATTTTTCACCCTTTGAATTTCCACAACACAATGACTCACATGGGACAATACATTTATTTCAGTCATTAAGCTGCAAAAAATTGGCTTTATTTCTTTAAGTTGGCTGTCCTGTTTTTATGTTTTACATTGGAAGGGTGTTGACCTCTAATGCTGCCTAATAATTATTCCATAATTTTATAATAAAAGATATTCATACATATAAAACTTGATAAGTTTCTCTGCATAAAGGCTCAATACAAATTCAGCTTAGCCTGAAGAAAAGTAAAACTGATTCTTTAGGTCGTAAAAGGTGCTGACCATCTCTCCAGCAAGAGAAAACTGGTCACTTGCACCTTCTCTGGCATTTCGCTAAAAGGCCTTTGAGCTTGCTGCTGACTATCTTCTACATAATTTTGCAAATGCAAGTTGTTTTGTCTTGTGAGAGGCAGACTACACAGCTGTTATTCTGCTAGAATTTTGCTTTAGCTCAGGTAAAGTCTCCTTTGGAAGCAAAATCACAGGAAAACCACTACCTGTTTTGAGCTGCAGATATCCCCATTAGTGCTCCAAGACTCACACGCAAGCATATTTCAGGCCTGCATTTGTTCTGCCTTATCAGGCCTCTCACGGCTCTCTCCACCGTCATTCCTCTTATCTGGATAAGCACCACTCACCACTGGCCGCTCTCTTCCAGAACAGCAGGTTCTGCCAGCCTTGACGTCACTACATGTAGGTTTTTTTTTTTTGGTTGTTGTTGTTTTTCCCTTTCCTGTCGTGCCACCGAACACCAGCGTTAAAAGCTTGTACCTGGCAGACAGGTGGTAATTACGTCCAAATTTGATTAGTGCACAATTCTCAGCAGACAAAAGGAAGAAAGGCAGGAGCAAAGGGCAGACAGGATACGCTATTTCAGGCTCAGTCACTGGGTATTTGACAGAAAAGACGAGGGAAAAAGTGCATGAAGCTTCCATTTTAACGCTTACTGTGGATTTAGAATAAGTACAGGTGTATCACATTTTAATTGAGGATAACTGCAGTTGTTCCTTTTGCAATTAGCTACTTGTTGGGGAAAGCAGACTGACTGAAAGACATACGCATCAAAAATACACTCTTTCCTGTGAAAAGGTTGTTGTTTATCAATAGGTAATGTTATCTTTGTTATTTTTGTGATTAAATAAAGAAAACTGTATCTGTTTTCTTTTTAGTTCTGTCAGAATATAAGCGGACCAAGTCTGTTTTTAAAGAAAAAAATATTTTCTTCAGACATCAATTCGTTGTAGATTTAAAAAATGCACCAATCTGATTTTGTGGCCAAGCTCTGGTCAGTTTTTATGGAGCTTTGACCTGCCAATGCTGATCTCTCTTTAAAAACTATGATGTCAAAAGGTAGAACAGCAGCATTTGAAACTGAGTGAACATCTATTATTTAAATCTGATGGGAAATAGTTTTTTTGTACAAAGACAACATATTAAAATAGTCCTTGCTTTTTCTTAAGCGTCTAATATTAGTCATTAGCATGGCAAGCAGTACTAAAACAGAAGATATTGGCTCAGAGGGTTTAGAAACGGACCCAAAATTTCCAAATCCACCATGTACTGTAAAAGGCATGGATGGTAGTGATATGAAAGATTTTGTATCAGGCTTGTATCATAATCAGTAATATACGCACATTTACAAAAAATTGTTTTGAATATCGCAAGAAAAAATCTACTTATTGTGGTGCTGTTACTGGTTCTACATTTAATTATCTCCATTAACCTGGTTAGTATTTATTTTTTTGTAATTTGCTTTTTTACCACTGTATACTGTGGTTTTTAGTATGTATTCCAAAATAAATGTCCAATTTCCAAAAAAGGGGGGGAAAAAAAATCCAATGTGGACACAGCTTGCCTCTTTAACTCAGATCTGACACACAGTCATCAGACCTAATTTTACTATATTCATCGATCAGAAAATCGATCACGATAACCGTTAAAACTAAACGATTGATCTAGAATGGTATCTCGTGTCAAGTCTTGCTCTCTCTCGCCCTTTTGCAGCCTGTCTTGGAAAATATGTTTTTTCTTCCTTTAAATAGCTTCTTAGTTCTCTTTGCTTCCTCTGACTTCATTGTCTTCTTCACGACGTTCCAACTTCCACCCCTAAGAGTTTGTACTTTACCAGCTGGTTACTGTTCGGAGCCGATCAAGCTGAAAAAATCGTTTGATTTGCACCCCTGATTTCCCAAAGCATCACTGAGGAGATTCTAATTATCTCTGTGTAGCACACAAACGACGGATTCATGTTTGCACACAAGGGCATGTTTCCCTGTTAGATAGCAACTCACTGTGAGTTTTGCATGTTGATCAGAGGCAAAATGTAATATCTGAACTTGACAGAGACAGCCATGTGTAAAGGCAAACTCCCAATTTTCTTGCCACAACTTGTCTTGCTGTTGCAACGTCAACGTGTGGGTTTGCCGACAGATTACTTCAATATTTGCTGTTAATAAGTAACATTTTTAAAGGGCCACTTCTGATCTTGTCTGCGTGTCTGATCTATAAGCAGGCATGTTTTTAGGATTACAATTGTGCTCTGATTAGAAGTGTTAAAATGTATGAATTTATTTAGCTCATAGATTTAAAGAGTACAAATTTAAAAACGCTTCCCAGTGATCCCTGTGTAAGCTGCCAGGAAAACCCATTGCAAAACATTTCCCCATACTGTCATTGCCATCAGCTAAAAATCCCACAGGGCCACTCTTAAATGGTTAAAATTGATATAATCAGAATCAGAAACAAGTTTATTGCCAAGTTGGTTTGCACTTACAAGGAATTTGACTTGGTGTTGATGGTGCAGACAAAACAAACAAATTATATATATATATATATATATATATATATATATATATATATATATATATATATATATATATATATATATATATATATATATATATATATATATATATATATAAAAATATATAAAAATATATATATATTTATTATTTACAAAAGCAACATACAATACAACATACAAACAATCCCCCTATCATTGTATTTAGAGATATTTTTTTGGGTTCCTCGCTGATGTAATTGAAGATTTATTTTCAAGTAAGTTGCTTAAAAACCATAATAAACAGAAAATTGACAAATGTTACAACTAGCTGACACTGTGAGACCAAAGAGCTGAGCAATGATATTAGTTATTTCCTAATGCGAGTTGGCCGAAAAGAGTCAAAAGGTTAAATGATTTGCATAAAGGTGAACTGGACAGCTATGTTGTATAAAAGGGAACAATGGGAGGTTTTCTATCTCCGATAATTAGATTTAAATCAGAGCTGCAAAATCATCACAGCAATACGGGGAAACGTGGTTACAAAGGTCTCCTTAGATGGAATACTTTGTCTGTTTTTATTGTACTTTAATAAATAAAAAATACATGGTCATTGGTAAAATCTTTTTTGGCATTACAACACTTACAACATTCTCACTATTGCCCACCAGTGTTCTTTTTTTTCAGTTTTTTTGCATGTTTCCACTGATGAGTTTAGCTTCGGTGATGAGCTCAAAGCTTTTGCGGTCGGAAATTTTTTAGCTCTCCGCAGATTCTCTTTTAGATTTAAGTCAGGGCTCTGCCAGGGCCGCTTCAAAACGTGAATATTTATTCCAGTCACAAGAAATGTGCGGGTAAAAGTTAAAGAAAGGTTTGTTTGAAGCCTAAATTTGCCAGTGGTGTGAATAACTTTAGGCTCGAGTATAACCCGGCAGAGTTGCTCAGTTTTAATCTTTGAGCTTTCAGCCTGTCTGTCAGGAATTCAGAGACAGCATTATACAGGTAGTAATGTTTACCAGGTTTATCAAAACCTGGATGTTACTGACGACTTAAACGATCGACTAATCGTTTTGGTTTGAAATGAAAGTCCTGTTTTACAGCAACTGCTTCCTTTCACACATTGTAACGCATCGTTTGCTCCTGGTTTGCTCCCGAATTATTAATGATTAGAGAGAAATCTGGATCGGATTTAAAGATTTCATTGGTGCGTCTCTCCTTATCATGTGGCTACAAATGAGTAATTAAAATGTTTTCGCCAACGCAGAAAACCTGCAAAACCTCCACAGATGCTCCAGTGTAAACTGCTCTAAAGACGGTGAAACAGTTTATATATCGTGCCTTTATGGTATTTTGTAAGATGAGAAATATGTCAGGGTTCAGCTGGGTTATTATTTTTTTTCCCAGCTCAGAAACGATCTGCAGATACAGTATGCAGTCCTTTTTAAACAATGGTCTCACGCTGGTATTTCCCCTGCTTGACGTCTGAGCGTTGGAGGCTGTTAGGGCTGGAGCGCGCTGCTTTCTCTGGGGACTCGGAGGGAACCGAGACTTGCGTGAAAGCTGCTGGGTCAATGCACATTCCAGACAAGGGTCACCACGAGACTGTGAGTCGGTAAATATGCCGGGAGTTAAGTGACGGCGATGTGTGCCACGGCCCTGTGATCTACTGGAACATGCTCATGTTTCAGACCCTGGGTAAATACTTCACAAGCTGTTTCCTCGGACCAAGACAGGCCCCTCGTGTCTTGGAATAACCTACAGTGAGAGTCAAACGTCCTGATCCGCATAGAAAGTGTAGAGTCAGTGCTTCACCTTGGCTCAACTAAGACGCCATCACTCATGACTAACAGGTTCTGCGCGGCTGCGGTATTGATTGTAACCTTTAGGCAAAGACAGTCACGCCTGTCCCTGTGTTGTTGTTTTTTTTTTCCCCCGTATCGCTCAAGTAAAGCGATATTTCATTGAGTGCGTGTGTGCCGCCTTCCTCCTACTCCTCTGCTGTTTCCCTTCTCTCTCACAGCCAAGTCAGTTTGGGGTTGTGCTCTACTTAGCCGCCTATTGTCAGTCCTCATTAACGACTCACGCTTACAGCCAGAGCTCATTAACCTCTGCAGCTCTTTACTCACGCCGGTTACGTCGTTGTTATTTATTTATTTATTTGTTTATTTATTACGGTTTAAAGGGAAACAAAAATAAACTGACACATTTAACACATCTGAATGCATTTTGGGTTTCTGATTTTTGCTGAAAAATGTCTTTCTTGGCTTCGAAACATCTTTTCCTTTGTTGTGAGGAATTGAAACTGATGTTAAACAAAAATGCAATCATATGTATAAAAAGGGAGATTAGGATTGTCATTTGGGAGGGATATTTTAAATTGAGAAACATGTTCTTTTTTATGTATCTCCTGCTTATCAATTAGAGATTTTAGCAGTTTTGGCCAAACTCTGATATCTGGTTTTGTGATGCTCGTCCTGCTGATACAAATTTAAGCAGGCATTGGTTTGAATGAAATATAATTACCAGTTTCTGTAATTCATTTATTTACATTACAAACAGAGGTGATGTCACTTTATGTATAAGTCTATGAGTCTTTAGCATCTAATATTAGAGATTAGCATAGTTAGCCTTGCCCTGCTATCTGCTCTCTCACAGCATGTATGAACTGCAGAAATGTCAAAGAAAAGAGTTTCTTTCTCAAAGCCTCTAAACTCTCATGCTTCCTCTGACTTCACAATCTTACTGACACCGAAAATGGCTTACCACTAAGTCCTTTTGCCTTAGTACCAACTTCCACACTGAAGATTGTTGTTAGTCTAAATCTATTGCGTTTAAGTAAGATGGGTACAATGATCAGGGGGAAAGAGCAGAATTTTTGAGTTTATGATCAGCCATTCAGAAGTCATGGCAAGTAAATAAAAAAATCATCCGGTCCAAAGTCACCAGTGAATTGCCGTACTTGATGCATATTAAATAAGAAATTGACCCATCCTTCCCTCTTCACTGTCCTGCTTTGATGAATACTTGCGTTCGCCTTCGCATATTCTGCTGAAGCTGTTTGAATATGATAACAAACATATCTTTGTCTGGAAATGCACAAGATTAATTCAATGGTTGTTGTTTTTTTTTTTCTTCTTCTTAGGCCATGGTCGCTTGTTATCCAGGGAATGGGGCAGGGTACGTGCGTCATGTTGATAACCCGAACGGTGATGGCCGCTGCATCACATGCATCTACTATCTTAACAAGAACTGGGATGTTAAGGTACAGTGATTATCTTCTTTTACTGCAACATAATTATCATGATCATAAATACTTTGAATTGTATTGATGGTAATTTCTTTAAAACTGGTCCCTCTTTGTCTGGGCTTTAGAGCTAAAACTTAAATGTTTTTGACATTCTTTTCAACTCCTGTTCTATTCTGAAGTTGCACATGTGCACATTTGTCTTTGCAGACACATGGAGGCCTGTTGCAGATCTACCCTGAAGGCAAGAACGTGGTGGCCAACATCGAGCCTCTGTTTGACAGGCTGCTCATCTTCTGGTCTGATCGCAGAAACCCACATGAAGTCAAGCCATCTTACGCCACTCGGTTAGTAACAGCTGCTGGAGTATGCAGTGAATTTATTTGTTATATTCGTCCTGCTGTGCAAATACTAAATTACTAAAAGGCAAAGAGAAACTTTTTAACTCAATTTCCTCTCTTTGATCCTTACACTTCAATTTGTGTAGTTTCAACCTGTCAAAACGTGATGAGAAAAATAAACCTCATAATTGTGTGGTGACATTAGGATTAACAACAGTTTACTTTTCCTTGATGCTGATACGAGATAGACCCGCTCTGCGCATAAACACGCCAATGTCAACACTTGCACAACAAGGGTTATTTACATCGTTGCAGAAATGAGTTTTGTCCGCGGAGATCACGTGAAGCCTCCCCTTCCCCTTTCTGCCGGTATGACTGCTGGGGGGCGAGGTGGGGCCGGAGGCAGGAAGTAGGTGTTTCCTGTGGAGTTCGTTGGGAGGGAGACGGGAGGAAGGTTCGATGGCAGGACTCGTGCTGAAGAGGCAGACACATGAGAGACAGGAATAAACAACAAAGCCCCACAGGAGAGATGAGAAACTGTGCAAATTAACCCTCTACTGCCTGGGGCATCCTTTTCCCAGGATGGTTGCTCTAACATTGTTGATATATGTTGTCGTTGTATTGATTAGTAACTACATTGTTCACCTCTAATATAATTGTTTAGCCACTTAAGGCTGTTCACAATGATTTTTTTTCTATTTCAGCCATTTTTTCATGATGTGGCATTTAGGATTTTGGAGTTACTAAGGAAGGGTCTTTGTTTTCATTCAGTATTTCAGTGTTTCCCTCAGAAAATAGGCTAATTCTGGCGGTAGGTGTAGTTGTTGGCTGTGGGAAGCGCTACCGTAGAGCTGGCGCGGGGGGTGGTATGCATCATGCGCCTTGAAGGAGGAGTGCATCGTGGACATCCTGTTCGTTGAGCGCTAGCGTGTTAGCTATCTATACAGGGAAGTGTACTCGGCGCTTTATGTCGCTCTCGCCGCATTTAAACTAAACACCCGACGCTTAGCCTGGCGGGGGGGAAGTAAATCCTGGCATCCCGCCATGTTTATAATAAGCTGTGGGAAACGCTGGTATTTTACCTGTAGTAGGCAGCAGTCAAAGCCATTTCAGTGAGGGGAAATGGAGTGAAACACTCATAAGAGTAAATATAATGCTCACTATATTTATGAAAGTAAACCATTTCTTTAAATTTCTGAAATCCTCAATCCCACATTCACACTGTTTTTGGGTCGGTTGGACCCGTTTGCTCTTTAAACCTATCATATAAAGAGTTGCTTCAAAACAGTATTTTTACTAATATTGTATACAAAGACAAAAATGATTACAATGTCGGTATTTTAATCGGTCTTTTCCATCTTATATTAGAGATAAGCTTGAATAGCATTACAAAAGCCTGGTGTATTTCCTGGTGCATGTTCTAGAGAATTTACTGTAGATCCTTACCTTAACTTTGAAATAAAAAAAAAAGGCTGCTAACATTTTCAAGTCCACCATGTGCCATGGAAGAGCATTAAAGCTGAAAAGGGAAAAAGCAGAGCAGGTTTACTGTACATCCAGCCTTCCTGTTGCCTGCTGAAATTCTTGCTCTCTCTTGCAGCCTGAACGAACCCTAGATATACTGTAGAAATGGTTTTGTATTCAACTAGATAAAAATAAATCTACAACAGTTGATGCCAATACAACTCCTAAAGTTGTATTGTATTTCAGTGTTCAATATTTCAATTGCCCCATATTTCAAGTGAAAAATTAAATAGTTATTAGGTATACATTTGGCTAATGTAAATGCTGGCAAAGTTTTGATTGCTGTTAGGTGGTAATAATGAGTTCTCAAATGGGTCCTGCTTCGAGTTGTGCTCCATGAAAATTTCTGTTTGATTTTTCAAACAAAGGATACTGTGTATTGTAGGTAAGATGCTGACTGCTGAAAACTATCCCACACAACCATCCTAAAATAAAACAAGCAAACCTTTCTCTATTATAATCTATATCTAAATGGTAAATGGCTTGTTCAGCACTTTATCAAGTCCGACGACATTACAGTCAGTCATTCATCCATTCACACCCTGACGGTGGTGAGCTATGGTAGTAACCACAGCTGCTCCTGTCGCAGGAGTTAGGAACAGAGTCTAGTTTGTTAAAAGTTAATAAATGACACTATCTGATGTTTTAATGTCAGCTGTAAGTGTATAAAACAATTTTTAGCATTTATGCATCATTTATTTCCAACCCTTGTGTGTTTCAGGTATGCCATCACAGTCTGGTACTTTGATGCCAAAGAGAGGTCAGAGGCTAAAGAGAAGTACAAACTCGGTAAACCTCCTCTTAAGTATCTCGGTGTCAGTTTGGTGAAATAATATAATTTTGCTGGTTACTCATATTTTTTTTCTTTATTTTTTTTATTCACAGCTACAGGACAGAAGGGCATTCAGGTGCCTGTCACTCAAAACAGCAGGTCATAAAAACTGCCCCAAGTGTCCAGAGAGCACTCTCAAAAGTATTATGTGCCTTCCTGTACTGCTAAAGGACGCTGTGATCATGAAGGGAGGCACAACGAAACCGTCAGCTGCCGCTGCAGCTAAACGCCGCTTTCTCCACCAAGCGTCCAGCTGTTCGATTCGCACGGCGAGTTGCGCCGTAACGATTGGGCTGCTGATCAAACACGTGGCAGAAATAACAAGAACACAGTGGACTGGCTAGGAAGCCAATGGTGGGATCAGAGTCTACGAGAGTGGAGGGGGAAGAAAATGACTTCAACATCTCGAAGGCGGCCTACCTAAAGAAAAAATGACTGACTCTTTTATTTTGTTGCGGTTCTGCTTCATCAGTTATCAGCAATGTTGTGATGTATTAACATATCAGTGGAAAAGCCTGCAAGTTGTTGAAATTTAAGTCCGAAGTTCCTTCATCCCACCCTCATGGGACGCTGGCCTCTTGTCTCTCGATGTGTCAGAGTGGGTGTATAAGAATATACTCGGATCAGATATTTACTTCTGACTCGAGGTTTTCCCCAAACATTACAGATTGGCACATGAAGACAACTCTGCACTGCAGTTTCATCCTCGAAAAGTGCATCTCAGTAAAGTAGAAATATCATTGCGGAGTTAATTCACGCAATTTGATTCAGAAAGTGAAGTCCGTTTTACACTGATTCATTACACACAGTGAGACAGTATATTTCATATATGTATTTCTGTTCAATCTGATGACGGTGGTCATTAAGCTGTGGATTGGTACCTCTGGTGGTCTTGGCAGGTGCCAAATCCTGCAGGAAAAAAGAAATTTGCATCTTCAAAAAGCTCTTCAGCAGAAAGAAGCATGAAGCGTTCTAAAATCTTTGGGAACACGGCTGCTTGACCTCAAATGTGGTTGTAATAAAACACAGTCCTCATGATTTCCAAAGTTATCGCTGACAATGGACGAATTTGTGACTCTCCCTGCATCTTTCAGTTGTAGCAAATGTCCTGGATACATCTGTCTGTATGCGGTCACTCTTGAAGCTCTGACTCCAGCAACTGTTTTTCCTCAGTTTCCCCCCAAACTCTCAAAAGGGCTTTGGGTCAGAATCCTTACCAAGCTGCAGTTATCCCTGTTGCTTTTGGATTTTCTCCTGACACACTTTTTCCTTACACTCAACTTTACAATTACATAGTTGGATCCAGCATATTGACTCTTAAACGGCATTTGCTGCAGAATCCTCTCAAGTCCACAAATCTCCCTGATGCTTGTGTAACTTCTTCTAAAACAGTTTTTACTTCCACTCAGCTTTCTAATAATATAATTTGGAAACAGCATTGTATGAACAGCCAGCTTCGTCTGCAATGACCTTAATGGTTTACCCTTTTTCTAGAGCGTGTCTATGACTATATACACTTTATTCTACCAAAGTTTTTCTTTCTACTCAACTTTCCAAAAATATGCCAGGAAAAATCAGTCAATGAAAATAATATTCTTTATCAATTATTATTCATTACATTTCTGGTTTATGAATCCTTTAATAAGTGATGTTATAGACTATTCAAATGTTCTGAGAAAGTAATGTTTGGGTTTCCTTCAGTTTTAAGCCACAATCATCTAAATGAACAAAAGATATATGTATATACATCTGTGTGTAATGACTCTACACAAAACATGCTCTACTCATTGAACTCAATCACTGAAAGAAATTAACTTTTCAATAATTTTCTAATTTATTAAGATGACACCCATATGATGCGCCAAGTGCACAGACCTCTTCAGGACTTTACTTTTTTTTGTAGCTTAGAAATGAAAAGATTTCTATCTGGACTCAAACATGCAGCTCTACAAAAGGCTAAGAATCCACTATGAATATATATATTTATGTGTGTGATTTGTTCAGCGGTGTGTTGGAATGAGCTCGGCTCACACCTGAGACATGAGGCTGGCTGTTCTGTGACAGCAGACCAGAGAAGGTTTGAACAAGTCTACCGAGTGTGTTTATATTGCCTGGATGCGTTCTTACCAGTGAAGGAAACCATCAGAGCGACCGGGGTGGAAGAAAATCTGACCGAGAAATTCCCGCATACACAAAAGGACGACGTAGCCAATGGCTTAACTCAACAAAGTTTTTCTTAATCTTAAGACTGCACATTTCAATCAAACCTTAAACTTAAGACAATTCAGAGTTTATTAAAGCACAGTTTTGTTTTTTTTCCCTTTAAACACTGTGGGGGAAACATTTGCCTGCTCACGTGTGGGAGGGTGTATGTCTGGGTGTTATTGTGTGTGTGACAATTTCCACTGGCCCCCGAAGGCGGGTCACAGGTGTTGTCTCAGTGTTTTGCTTGATTGGCTGAAGAGAAGGTTATTTGAAAAAAAAAAAAGCACTTTATTGTTTAAATAAACGCCATGTGTGAATGATAGAAACAGTGTAACTAAAGATTTAGGTTAATGCCTTTTAATGCTGTTGATGATATGCTATTCAAATGCAATATAAACTAAAACCGTGAGAACAAATAAATGTTTGCCTTGTTTTGAAGATTTAATTGAAAATGTCTTTTTTTCTACCTATAGAAACTGTTTTTGATTTATTAGAAGAAATGAAATATACAGTCATCTAATATGGGGTCAAAAACCCCAATACAGTAAGTATATTAGTGAAACGTTAAGTGGAAAAATAAGCATTATTAGTTCATAAAATAATCTGTTAAAGACATTTCAAGTTGACCAACAACTAACTTCGGGTTTTTTTTCTGTACACAATTTAAATAAATTTTACAAATGAGAAGGATACATTTTAAGCCGCAATGTCTTAAAAGCTCGTGTTGCATTGACAAATACCTCAAAAACAGGTCATACAGAGAGTGTCAAAGGGATCTGTCAGCAATAAGCCCCCCCCCCCCAAAGTTTGAGGTTGCAAAGCAGCCTTCTGGACAGTATCCAGTGTGCGTGCCGTGCATATAGCCTACTGAGGCATGGTGTGAAAGTTTGATGTATAAACTATAATCTGTTTGATAGTCATTTTATCCTCTATTATGTTCCTTTAGTATTTGAAGGCGTAAATGGGAGCCAAATAAATTATCGGCTTGTACTGCGGGTAGAATCACAACAAATACCAGCTCTAACTGGGTTTCCCAAGTTACACACACTTGACCCTATTTCATGGTCCGAGCTCCAACCTCCCAAACAAATCTGATGCAACTGCAATATCTCGCCTGTAGTGCAAAACTGTCTTGGAATCCCTATCTATACATCTTTCATATTTCAAGCTTTTATTTCTTGTAATCATGATGATTGTGGCTTACAGATAATGAACACCAAAAATTCAGAATCTTGGAATATTAGAATATTGCATCAGGATATTTTAAACAGATTTGTCAGGCTTCTGAAAAGTATTCTCATCTTTATGCACTCAATACCGGGTTGGGCCTCCCTTTGCATTAATTACTGCATCAATGCGGCATCACATGGAGATGATCAGCCTGTGGTTCGGCTCAGGTGTGATGGAAGCCCAGGTTGCTTTGATAGAGGCCTTCAGATCATCTGCATCGTTGGATCTGGTGTCTCTCATCTTCTTCTTGACAACGCTCCATAGATTCTCTACGGGGCTCAGGTCATGGGGATTTGATGGAAATCCAGGACAGCAGCACCATGGTCCTCAGACCAGCTTCTGGGAGCGTGGTCAGGTAGCAAGTCCTGCTGGATGTCAAACCAGCCTCTCCGTAGACCGTGTCTGCAAAAGGAAGCATAAACTGCTTTACAAAGTCCTGATAGATAGCTGCATTGACTGTGGACTTCAGAAAACACAGTGGACCCACAGCATGACATTCCACCCCAAATCGTCACTGAGTGGAAACTTTACACTAGACTTCAAGTAATGTGGATTCTGTTTCTCCATTCTTGCAGATTGGATCTTGATTTCCAAACGAAATGCAAACTTGACTTTTATGTGAAAAGAGGACTTTGGACCACTGAGCATCAGTCTAGTTCTATTTCTGCGTATTTCAGGTAAGATGCTTGAAGTGTCCATGTGTAGGATTCATCTGTGTGGAGCGGCTCTTGTTCCACTCCAGCCTCAGTCCACCTCTTGTGAAACGCCCTCAAATTCTTGAGTGAAATTCGCTTGAATATCCTCTCAAGGCTGCTGCTATCCCTGCTGCTGGTGCACCTTTTCCTACCAAGACTTTTACCCTCTACTCAACTTTTTACGAATATGCTTGGATAAGCAGTCTGAACTGGCTTCTTCAGCAATGACCTTTTGTGGCTTACCCTCCCTGTGGAGGGTGTCAATGACCGTCTTCTAGAAATCTGTCAAGTCAGCAGTCTTCCCCATGATCTTGTGGGCCATTATATGGGCGTTATTTATATAACATTTATAAGTTAAAATTGCTTCTTTTTTATTTTATGTTATTTTATAACTATTCTGATTTTCAGAGAGTTTTTATTATCTGTAAGACATATTCAACAAAATTACAAGAAATAAAGGCCTAAAATGTATCCCTTTGTGCGTTAAATCTATAATATGTGAATTTAACTTTCTGAAATGATAAGATTTTTACAATATTAAAATTTGTTCATCCTACATGTAAATCCTACTTATCTGAAGCTATTCTGAGGTGGGGGGGGGGGGGGGGGGACAAGCACATACTCCTACCATCTTAAAGCAAATATTAAACACTTCATAGCAGTTGATTTGAACGCTGCTTTTGAACATTTGAGCCATTGAGCCATGGTTACGTTAGCATTGATTGTTATTTACTCTAGAGGCAAGGACCGAAGGTGATGCATATAACAAGTGATCTTCCTGTGTGAAACATGCTGCGAGAGGATCATGTAAAGGGTTTCCAAACAGACTGTGTGAAATTAAAGTGGCTTAAAAAGCAAAAATGTTGTAGTGATTTGAGTGGTTTGTTGGTTTTTACACTGTTGACGTTATTACACATTAAGAGGGAGCTAGCCGCTAACTAACATATGTAAACTAACCAGTAAAGATAATGGTTGAATTCTTGCTGTATTATTTCTTCCTTCCTTCATTTGATGGCATTGGTGCCAGTATGTGAATTTTATGATATTTCAGACAATTTTCTCACCATGTTTGCCCTAAAACGTGTCGTTCTGTGATGATCGTCACCAAATTTTATTTTGTCTCCACTTTTCATTCATGCCGGAGCTTTCTGCAGATTTGCAATGACGCGTGAGATGCTGTTCCACATATTAATTGTATCAGGATGCGTCACTGCTGGCATCACAAAGAACTCATAGTTTTCACATTTTCCTCTTCAGACATATGAGTTTCCGGATGCTGTCTTATCCGCTCACACATATTTTCAGCTCTGCCCACAAATTTTCTATAAAATAGAAATCCATTCATGACAGAAAAAAAAAACTTTTTTTATCTTTGGATTGGAAGTAAAATAATAAATGTTTTTTAATTTGTTTTACAAATAAAAATCTCAAAAGTTCAGCATTCTTGTGTATTCTTTCAAGTCACCTCTCTCACCTTCAAAAGTATGACTGGTATACAGAGTCCAGGTCAAGTATTTAACATAAGACGTGTCTTCAAACTCAAGTAGCATGCACTGTAATTCAGTTATTTTATTTATATGTTTCTGATTCAAAACAGATGTTTTAAAATGCTTTAGAAAAACGTCTAATTCATGTACAGAAATGTTAAGTCACTTTATCCAATCTATCCAATCATTTAAATGGATTCAAAGTCAATTACATACATTCCCATTCTACATGTAGAAAAAGGTGTATTGGTTGGATGAAACCAACATTGAGGATTTTGGTCCATGTGGCAGGCCATGACAAAACTAACACTAAAAAACAAATAAGTAAACTTGAATACATTACATTTACAAAGATGGTAAATCAATTGTTTAAGTTTTTTTTATCTCTGCCTGTTTGTAATCTTTCAGCAATGGGCAGTGTAGCTGGTCAGACTTCATTCGATGATGGATGGAGCTACAAAAAGAAAAACACTGGAAAGAAATGTTTTAGAGGCCGTAAAAGACATGAGACTGAGGCAGAGGTTCACCTTCCAGCAGGACAATCGTAAACATACAGCAAGAGCTACAGTGCAATGGCTAATCAAGGCATATTCATGATAGAATGGACAAGTCAAAGTCCAGCACTAAACACAAACACACACCACTCTTTTCAGATCTTTATTTACAAACAGATTTTAAAACCCATGCGTCATTTACCTTTTATACTCAACTTATGCACTATTTTTTCTTGGTCCGTGACATTAAATCCAAACAAAATACATTTATATCTGCAGCAAAGTGTAATTACTTCAACAGAATTAACACTTTTGAAAGAGACTTAACCACCAGACCTACTGGAATTTGCCTAAAACTCCTGAACATGGTCAAATAAATGTCTTGCATATCTCTGCAGAGATTAGGTAGAAGTCCAACAAACTGCTAGACAAGAGACTCTGACCACAATTTTTGGCAGTGGCTTCAGTAAAGTGCATGAGGGCATTTTAGAGTAACCAATTAAATTATCAGCTCATGCACAGGGAGAACATGCAAACCCTATGCAGAACCCAATTGAACCCAGAACCTTCTCACCACAAGGCAGCAGTGCAACCAACTGCACTGTGAAACCGTCTGTTTATCCCGTAAATATGTGGCTTTAACTGCAGACGTTAATCCACAGGATGATCTGTTATGACCACCAGTTCATGTTCAGACAAAGCTTTTTCAGGTAAGTTTAATGCTGACTCAATTGATTACCAAGCATAAACTACAAGAGCGATGTGTTTCTTTTCCTTTCAGCAAATTCTTTTAAACTTACCATCTTCGGACCTTGAACCGTCTCTCAGACACAACAAATCAATTAAACTATGTCACTTCAGGCGTTTGAGTTTGTTCTTACTGTTTACTTCCCTTTAATGGTTCGTCAAATGGTCAAAGCATTCTCCCTCAGCGTCCTCGCTTCAGCTTGTTTATTTTTCTTTGCACACGCTACCAATGCCGAATAAACAAATTGTGGAATTTTGGGTCCGACACTGTGCAGTTCACTGTGTTTGGTGCAGACACGGAGCGAATGCGGGGCACATGTAAAGGGTTCGTTTTGACATGCATCCCTCTGACCCTTTCAGTTATCACCCTCATATCATCACAGCAGGCTCTGCCAAGAGAAAAGACTCAGCAAAACAAACAGAAAGCAGTCTCCATAAGCGCTCAACAACAAACTCGTTGACTGGTTCCGCACGGCTCTGCTTAGCACTTGTTCCCTCCACAGTAATAAGCCAAATCTGTGGAGAGTCTCAAATAAATATTAATGATATAGAAACAAACAAACACAGCCCAAGGGGATTCACATTGATAGTCTTGACTGCTGTTTTTCAGCTTTGGCAAAGTTTTGGAGCCTTGTCCAAATCATAACCATGCATCATTTAGTGGGGAGCTCAGATCTAGCCTGGTTATATTTACTTCTAGGTTTTAGTTTCTAAACAGGGTTGCATTTTGTAAGATTAAATTAAAAAGGATCAAAAGACACATTCAACAGTCCAAACCAGGGATCACCAACCTTTTAAAAGTTGAGAGCTACTT